>NC_086232.1:16805629-17070629 GCF_036321145.2 Pelmatolapia mariae | reverse complement strand
TTTTCACAGTTTCAGCCAAAGAAATGGGAGCAAATTGTGTTTTGTGACAGACTGTTAGTAACAAAAGTGCCTAAAGATACAATCTAAAATTGGTTCTTTGCCAAATTGTGTGTTATGTACAGACACAACAGTGGTTCATCCATCTTTTATGCTTTAATGATAAATAGGTGAGTGTTACGTGACTTAATAATAAGAAAACAAAACAACAACAACAACAAAAAAACCCCCAGTCTTCTGAAAATGGTCATCTACGTGAACTGGACCGAAAAATCAGTGAAAAAGAAGCAAAGTTTGAAGAAAAACTCCAGAAAGGCTGGAAACTGTTGCTCTAGACTATTCAAAGAGTTACTTGAAAGTCTGGCTCCTTGGAAGCAAAATATAAAGAAATGCGGGTGGCTTTTGCACAGTATTGTATTTCCATAATTGTTAGGGCTTTTGTCTTGTTGACAGTTGGCAGAAAAACAAAGGCAATTTCTGAAAAGGATAATAAATCAAACACAATAACTAGGACTGACAGACTCACTGTGAGAAACTTCACCGCCGTATGAAAAGTTAACAGCTCTAATGTTTAGGATTCCCTCTGAGGGGGGCATGGCTCTGAGAATCTCATTTAATGGCAATCCATTTCACTAAAACAAACCAAGCTAGTGGCAGTGCTTCTGTGGAAACTTAAGGGACCTTTAAAGTCAGCACACTTCAACCTCTGAATAATAACAACAGAATCTCATTAAAAATCCCATTATAGTCAATCCAATAGCTGAGATGTTTAAGGCAGGATCAGAGTAATCAGTTTCTGTTAAATGCAAGAATAGCAAGATTGCATTTAATAATCAGATTTGTAGTGCTGTGGACAACAGAATTCACAAAGCTTGTACCGGAAAAAAAGGATAAAATACACATGATGCAAACAGTCCAATCTTTATTACAACTAAATATAAAAGTATTATTCGTGCCAAGCAGAAACTGCAGTCTGTGCGTTAATTAATTCATTAATCAGGACCATTGACTTTGAAAAAGGAGCAATTTTCATTATCTTTTATTTATGGATGGTGTCGGATATCTGAGGAAGTAAGGCCAGTGCAGTTCAGATAAACTCAGTGCAGAGTCATGCATGGCATCCTGCAGTATGCTCAAATGTTTCTCATTATTTGCCTTAACCCTTCTCTCCTCCTTTTGCAAAAAAAACCCAGCCTTTGCCACTTTTGCTGTTTGTCAGCGTTACAGCTTTCTGATCTCGCCTGCCATAAAGTTCACTCTTGAGCTTCAGCATGATTTTATAGAAGAAATAATCAAGTTCACAGCCCACATTTTAATATTCTTGCTTGCAAGATTGAGTGTTGTTTGAAAATCTTGGCTTTTGCTGTATGTTTTTTATACTAAAGCTTGCAGGAGCAGACGGAGGTATCTGCTGGCAGTGTACCAGCCTGTGATTAGTGTTTCTATTTTTCTGAAAATGTGAGACGCTCTGACACTGGACATAATCATGAGCACAGCAATGTTCTGTATCAAATTAGATTTTTTGTATTGTCCACTAAATTACTCGGGTGCATCTGACCATGGTTACATGAGTCTGCAGAGAAAATGGACACCAAATGGCCTCCTCTTAGAGTAATGAATAAAAAATTGCAAAAGCCAAATAAACAAAAATAAATTACCGCCTAATGCCTCATTCGATGTATCACTGTGGCACAAATGCCCCCAGAATGCCATTACGGTCTCGTCTCTTGAGGTGAGTGCTCTCTAACGGCGTGTTCTCTCAAGTGTGTATTGAAAGGGGGGAAAAAAGAGAGAAAAAAAAACAGGGTTCATTCTGATTAACTTATTTTCTGATTTCATACATCACTTTAACCCAGACAAAGCCAGGAAGGAGCTTGCATCTAAAATTCTCATAATGTCCTCACATCTGCTGTGATAGTCTCACTAGAATAGGGGCTATTAAATCATAATGAAAATCTTTTATTTAGCCTTACTCTCAGCTGTGTGTATCTTTCACACTACATTAAGGTTAAGTGTTGTAGCCAACATGATGGAGCTCTTTAGGTTCCACCTGTTCAAAATGTGTCTGCGCGATAGTTACATTCTGATCATTTGCAATGCAAACTGCGGCGCTTGGCTCCAGCACATTCGCACAGTGGAGCATAAGTAAGTGCAAAAAGTGTTTCAGGAAATTCAAATGCTTTGGACTGGACATAAGCTTTCCTAAGACACATCCTGCTAGGCATTCTCCAGTGAGGTGAATCAAAAAGTTAGCTCCCGAGCTACATCTGCTCTCCGAGCTTTATCACTGCTGGTGGGGATTGCTGTAGAATTATATGAAGACGCAATGTTTACTTCAGCTGCGTCCCATTGATAAGGCAGAGGGTGGGAGGCGGCGGGGAGAGGAGTAAAAGCTCATGAGAGAGCAATAGTTTGTGGAGGAGCAGAAAAAAATACTGCAGCACAGAGCCACAGTTACAAATGATGCAGGACAGGAAGCTCTGGACCCTAAACCCAGAGGCGGAGCTGAATGGTCACAATGCATTATAATGAGTCATAATGAAGTATGTATGTGTCAAACAGAAAGGCAATAACATAAAGCAAACCTACATTTCCTGGAATAATCGTGGTGGCTCAGACATACAGTATCTGGAATATGGTGCTCTCAGTGACTCACTGCTTTTTTTAAAAAGTGAAAGTTTAAGTAGAGCTGCTAAAACGACTCAAATCAATTGCAATTTTCTCTCAAAATGTCACCTAAAGTGCAACCGGTTTATATAAACCAATATGTTTGCAGCACTTCAGCTTTATAACAGCATGCAGTGTGTGCCAAAGTTGTGTAAAGCCTTTTTTTTGTGGTCTCAGCCACATCAGCATAAAGTCTGATGACATTAATTACAATTTGTGTCAGTGATGTTGCAGGTGACGACAACATTTCAAAATAAATTTGAAAATAAAAAATACAATTGTGCGGTTGTGAAGATTACTATTGCTTCCTCCTCAATCTCTGCTTCATTCTAGGGGCCTGAGGCTGCAATAGCAGCTAAAAGCAAAAGCTGCCTGTAGGGTTTAACTGGAGGTAATATACTGTGAGAGCCAGCCTTTTCTAAAAGAATGGTTGTGCTGTCTCAATTTTTCTTCTTTAAAACAATCCTTCCACTTTGAGTCTAATGGTGTCAGAGTGCAAGGCCATGTCCAAGTACTCGCTTCTGTTAAATAAAAGTAAACAAATACATTTAAATGAAGAATAATGGATGAAAACAAGTCCTTTAAATTTGAAACAACATGCACTTCATATACTTAAAGTAATCTCTATATTGTGTAAAACTGTAAAATGGAAACTGGAATCATAAAGTGTAAAAGAAACCAGAAACACTGTATGTGTTCATTAGATGGACAATAGACAATAGATGACAGGAAATGACTGGAATGGCGTTCTGGCTGGGTGCAAACTGGGGACAGTGCATTTCATTTATAGTCCATTAAGGCATCTTTTTATTTATGTACTAATTTATAAATTGCACATCAACAAGTTTAAAATGTTTTATTGTGTAATTTTGAAACAGTCACGAATGATGTCTTAGTCAAACATTAGGTTTTACAGGCAGTACTTCAGTGTTAGAATAAGACTGTAATAACAAGAGTGTAAGATTTCCTTCAAAAATATTTAGCAGTCTATAAACTAGTCTTTCAGGAAATGTGCTTCGACTAAGTCATGCATGTTAATTTAAAAAAAATCTACCTTTAAAATTTTTTTATTGCAAATGCCACTGTACTATGAAATACTACTAGGATTTGTGCTTATGACAGCAGAAATCTCATGAGTAATTTCACGTTCACTCTCGATGGTTAATTACATTTCCAAGGTGTTGCTTACTTCCTGGGGAGAGGTTGGTTCAGCAGAACCTGGAGGAGGAGGTGATTTTATATCCCCCGAGCACAGCTCACGCCCTAAAACGGAACACCGGTCCTGAAAGGTGGTATTAGCGGCCTGCTGAAATGAAATGGTGTCAGCCTTTGTCTTGCCACATGAATGAATTTAATTTGTGTGATCCTCATGTCCTCAAACCAGTGGAGCAATCAAACGGTACTGCTGATTAGACTCAAGGGCACACAGCAATTCGTTTATGAACTGTACCCTGTTATATTGGAATGAGAGAGCGTTTTTGTTGTCTATATAAATAACAGTTTTAATGGTAAAAGAGGACTTTAAATGTATTTTAGAAAATTGAAAAAACACTGAATTAAAACAGGATAAAAATAAAACAATGGTATTTGAAAACCGCAGTCTTAAATTACAGTTGTCTTACTTCCTTTTTGCACTGTACCAAAACATCCCATTTATGATTTTTGATGCTTGTTGGACTGTAACTGGCACAGAAACGGAAATCTATTACCACAGCCAGATAAGCAGTTGTTTTGCCTTAAATTCATTTTTGTGCAAATACACCATAAAAGTGCAGACTACTCAAGCAGCTACTGAAAACATATTAAAAACAAGCACAATGTGCTTTTGTGATTTTCAAATCTCTTATCTTTTCTATTATAGGGCATCTGGCATGGTATTAAAAATGTGCTGAAGATCAAACTTAATTGTAACAATGACCAGTGGTAAATGCAAGTACTGCTAAATGAAAGACAGCTGTAGATATAACAAGATTTACCAATAATATTAACCTTTTTATGTTTAAATTGGTATTAAAATTAGAGCCACACATCACTGCTTTTTTTTGGAGGAGCCTGTTCGGGCAGAAACTCTGCTTCGACTGTCACCAGGCAACAGCAAAACCGTCTGCCGTCAGTCATTTAGCTAGCATAACTAATTACGTCACCTAATATCATTAATAGCTTACAAGCTGTACATGAACAAACTCCCAGTTTCACTTACACCCTCAGAGCCTGATGCTGTCTACTGATTTGACAGATGATGCTCATCATGTAGTGAATCTTGGTCACGACCACTTCATGTCATGTTCTAGTGCACTGGGTACCCTGTTATTTTTAAACATGCTGATCACTCCAATGGACTGGAGTAAAAACCCTCAGCATGTGTGAAGTCATATGATGGATGTCATGAGCAGGGGCTTATCCAGCATAGGCATCATGGACACACTGGGTCGAGGCCTGTCCAAACAGGTCACCTTGCTCCCTTATCTAATCTATCTGACACACCTTTACAGCTGTGTGTGAAATTAAGTCTTACAGACGATTAATTAAAGTGTTAGATAGCTTCATCAACAATGTTCCACTGCAGTAAAACCTACGCTCAAGCTAACAGCGGTAGAGGTTGCTGGTAGCTTCGTGCATCTGCTGTGATATATAGAGAGTAGCATGACTGTTGACACCAACCTCACTGAGGCTAAGCGGCTGAGGGAGCCAGGTCGACATCGCTAAGCAAGACAAGATGACGCCTTGTATCTCCAACTTTGGAGACAAAGTTGGAGATATAAGGCTGAGATGATTTGGCCACGTGCAGAGGAGGGATAGTGGATGTACTGTATCAGGATGCTTAAGGATGTCGAGCTGCCAGGCAGGAGGGAAAAAGGAAGCCTCAGAACATTCATGGAGGTAAGGAAGTAGGAGCTGATTTGACAAAGGAGGATGCTTAGGATAGGCTGAGATGGAGGAAGATGATCCACTGTGGTGACGCTCAAAGGGAGCAGCTGAACCAGGAAAAGAAGAAGAAGCAAAAGACCAAAAACAAGAAGACAGTGAATGGCCTTTATTTAGAAACAGATGTTTACATTTTAATCAAACGTTAGAATTTTTGGTTTTTAGGAGTATAGAAAAATGTTTTGAGAATTACTGGATTTAGCTGAATAAGGAAGACCAGTTTTATATTCCTGCAGCGATTTTTACATTAGCAGTAATGTCAAACAATATGAGTGCAAGAAAATTTTTTCTTCACCACAATAATTGAATACTTGTGACAAATAATGATGATGATCGCCTTGGCCGTAATCATGCAGCCCTAGTTTAATTCTATTTAATCTACTGATTGCCGTTCGTGTGTTTATTAATAATGACTAACATAACGCCACCAATAATGGTGCATAAAGATGTGTGATATAAATAACCTCAGCCATGTGTCATGTACGCATAATGGCATCTGCTCTGGCATTTTTGAGGAAGCTTGCTGATGTGACTCAGTCAATTATACTTATGCAATTCTGTGTTTGCATCTATTTATATTGAACTGTAGGAGTGGAAACAGAACTCATGTACTGAGCCCAGCTGCACAATAATATTTATGAATCAGTATGAAAGAGCGTGTGTTCATACCTCTGTTGTCATATCCACATAGAGTTTTGGTAAATCTCATCGTAAAGTGCAACGGCTGCAAATAAACTCCTTGAAACAAACTGAATGACAAATCAGATTCTTTAAACTTAATCGTGTGTGTCGTGACCACAACCTGCCAAATATGATTGTAGGGTTCCTTGAAATAAATAATGAGTTCACATGTCTATTTGTTGGATGTTTGTGTGGGCCAATTGCATGTGTGAGAAAAGATTGATGGAGGTTTTGGTGTAAAATTATTAAACTATATCCCAGTTTAACAGAAATATTAGGGAAATTAGAATTTGAGCAACATAGTAAATAAATATATGATATGGCAGCTTTATTAAAGTAGCATTTGGTAATACAGCAATATTTATCTAAACTCAATTTATTAAGTAGATCTGTTGGACTGCTTGTTGGCTTATATAAGGATGTACTCATGAGCCAGACAAACTGAACTGAACTGAACTGAAGATGTGAAAGGTGATTTAAGTGACTTTAAATGGCATGGTTGTTGGTGCCAAGTTGGATTGGTTGGAGTATTTCAGAAACTGCTGATCTGCAGGGATTTTCTCACACAACCATCTCTAGGATTTACAGAAAAAGGCCTGGAAAAGAGAAAGTATTCATGAGCAGCAGTTCTCAGGTGAAAAATGCCTTGTTGATGCCAGAGGTCAGAGGAGAACAGCCAGAGTGCTTTGAGCTGATAGGAACACTACAATAACTCAAAGAACCTCTTGTTACAACCAAGGTACGCAGAAGAGCATCTCTGAATGCACAGCGCAGTGAAGCAGATGGGGCACAACAGAAGAAGAACACAGTCCTGGTAGCTAAGAATAGGAAACTGAATCTATGACCACATGAAAGCATGGATCCATCCTGCCTTCTACCAGCGGTTCAGGCTGCTGGTGATGTAATGGCGTGGTGGGTATTTTCTTGACCTTGCATTTCAACTATTTTAGTTTTAGTCAACTGAGTATCATAAGATCATTGCAGACTAAATTTAAAGTTGATTAAAGTTGACTAAAATATAAAGTGTAAAAGTTTGCCGTATTTTTAGTTCTGATTGGATCTCATCTCTCAAGAACATTTTAATGTTGTTTTTATTCGTCAGTGAAAGCATAAGTACATTTCATCATAGTTTTGTCCTTGTGCATTACTTTTTATTTAGTTCTAGTCTTGTTTTCATCAGAACAAGTGAATATAGATTTGCTTGCCCATCTCCATCCCTTCATGACCAGAGTGTACCCATCTTTTCACGGCTGCTTCCAGCAGAATAGCACACCATGTCACAAAGCTCAGATCATCTCAACTGACCATGACAGTGATATCACTGTACTCAAATGGCCTCCACAGTCACAGTCGTGTGGTGGAACAAGAGATTTATATCACAGATGTGCATACGACAAAGCTCCAGTATGTCAGTATGGACTTATATCTCTGAAGATAGCTTGTTGATTCGATGCCACAAAGAATTAAGGCAGTTCTGAAGGCAAAAGCAGGTCAAACCTGTCACTAGCAAGGTGAGAGTGTATATATCAAGGTTTATCTTTGTTTTAAAACTATGTTGTTTCTGTTACAGAAAAGTTAATCCCAAAATACCACTAAAAGTAGTGTTAAATGCACAGCAAAAAGGACACAATTTGGATGGATTTATAAAAATATATAAAATAAAATATTAAAAAGCAAATGAATATATTACAAGAGCTCCGCGAAACAACGTTAATACTAAAGTTGTACTCTAAGTACTCTAAACTTAAGAAATGTTCTGACCCATTATGTACTAGTTTCAGACTCTCTATGAACAATTTTAACATCCTGACCCCTCGTAGTTGCTGCAGAGGACCCACCGCAGGTGCCTGAGTGGTGCCCCAGAGGGACATCCAGCTTTCATGTCCTCAGGAGCCAATTATTAATGCAACTCTGCTGGGTACTCTTATCCTCACCCACACAATCAGATTGAACAGTTTACATAATGTCAGGGATTATGTTGTTATGGATTTTGAAAGCACCCACAGGAGGAATGAAGACAATTATAATTCATTTAAATGTTACGATTATTCTACTCACAAACTAACATTAGTCACTCAAAAGGGTCTGAGAAGTGTACAGCAGATTTATTCATTACCAAGTCTTTTCAAGTTATCTATACAGCACAGGAGGCCTTTAAAAAATTATATTAAGTTTCAGCTAAAATGACTGTGCACATAACTGACCAGTAACGTTGTTAGTATATAGATGGATGTGAGGAGCCTGGGTTGCTCTGCTGTCTCCTAGGAGCCTGTTATCTCTCTCCCAAGCTACAATTCATTTATGCAGTTCAGCGAGGGCAGAATAGATATTTGCTTGTGAATATTCATGTTCTGTGATTGTGATGAAAGAAAATACATCAAGGATATATACAGTATGTGTACTAATGAGCTTTGGAAGTGCCATTATATTACCGTTGCACAAAGCCAGACGTTCCCGGCTTCTTAGCTTCACTGAGTTTTGCCAAGCTAAACAAATGCAGGTAGTTGCATCAATTATTCAGCATAAAATGGCATCGCGCTCCTTCTCCAAGCCTTGGCAAGAACAGATACAGCTCTCTGTTCCTTTATTTACTTTCATTCCCTCCCCGTTATCGTGCACTGACATTTTGGGAATCCTGTGTAGAGGTTTTCTTCAGGAAAAGTCATTTTTTCCCCAAATAAGACTCAAAATAAGAATGGAACATCTCAAATCTGCTGCCGCTGGCAAATTATGTCTCTTTTAAGTTTAATTCACTTTTAAATTCATCTGCTGTTAAATGCGCACCATTGCGATGCCTGCTGTGAATGCTGAATTAAAAGAATGTGTTTTTTTCCCCTAGTTATCATTTCATAACTCAGAATGGATTAAGCTGTTTTATATGGGATAATGACTGCTGACTCAAAATGTGAAACTATTCTTTCAGTGTTCGTGTAGCTTCATATTTCAAGTTTATTTATTGTGGAAGTCAGCTGCCAGCAGACATCTAATGCCTGTGATTAAGGAGAGAAGTCTTTTGCCAAACACAGCTGTCAAGACTATTATTCAGCTTGAAAAGCAAAACCGACAAGTGTTTGTTTTCCGAGTGTTTGAGTCAAATCCCAAACGCTTCACAATATTAGCTTATAAAGTGCGCCATATTTTTTTCCCATGTAGCTCGTCCACCTGGGAGGTACACTTAAAAAAAACTTCTAAAGAATCCGAGGAATTATAACTGTTTTGAGAAGTCTCTGTAACCTCCCACTGATGCGCATATTTTTTACTGTAGTGACAAAAATACAAAGCTGGATTGGAGGTAGTGATGTCTTTGTAACAGTTTATGTTGACAGAATCCCCAGGCTACAGCAACGTGGTGCCGAGGAAGAAGGTCATGCTTGTCTGTTCTCCTCTGCCTCCTGAACCGAACCTCTCCTGGGAAGAAGAAGTCTCTCTAGTTTCCCTCGAGATGTGTCAGTATGGGGTCTGTGTGCGAGAAAATGAATTTCCATGTGCTCAGAGAATATCTGCATCAGAGGGAGCTTCTAGCGCCATTAGGGGGGAGGTGCAGTGATGTCTGTTAATGCCGTCACTAAAGCAATCGCCCATGACAAATTCTCCACACACACAGCAAGTCACAGATGCTCTAAAACTTTTAGGCTGATTCTGGGAACTTGTCAGCCCTAACTGTCATCAGTGCTGACAAGGTCCGTACCAAACAGTCACTGTGTCTACACCAGCTGCTACCAAATTGTCAGTGCCAAGCCAAAAGTCTGCCTGTAATTTCTGCAAATATTTCAGTACAATTGCTTCCTGCAGGCCTATCATCGTGCAGTAATTTGATGAAGGAGAGAGAAATACACATTGGACATCTTGTTTGGCAACCGAGTTTGTCTGTGCTTCAACTCAAACAGCATGAGAAATAAAACAATAACTAGAGAGCATCTTGTAATGGGATCACAGCACAACAGTTCTGATCCATGAATACTCAGTAGTCATTACTATATTATTACCACAGGAGACAGCTTGGCTATGTGTACGTTTGCATGTGAGAGTGTCATCATAGCAAAATGTGCTCCTGATGACACGTACCACAAACAGAGTTTCAAATGCTTTGGCAGGTGTTTGTATGTCCTTTTGTTGATACATTTTGTCAACGCAATATCATTGCATCTGTGAATGAATGACTGTGAGATGAATATAAAGTTACTAGATGGATATGATCTGAGCAGTGAGTACTGAGTAAGCTCCTGGAAGTGGGGGTTTAGGAGGCATTGCCCTGTGTCAGTTTATCCCACAGTCATTTTAACTTACAGTGTGTTTGTAACTTCACATATAGCTTCTTATACATTATACTTTTGAAGATTAATTTGGTCTGAGAGCCACTGATGGTAAGACTGCTGAGTAATTATCTAGCTAATTGTTAACCGATAAGGACCCAAGACGAGAACCGTGAAGCTAGAAAAGCAGCAAGCATAAGAGATTTGTTTGGGCCAAGAAACACAAAGAATGGACATCAGATAAGTGGAAATCTGTGCTTTGGTCTGATGAGTCCAAATTTGAGATCTTTGGTTCTACCCGCCTTGTCTTTGTGCGACACAGAAAAGGTCAACGGTTGATCTCTACATGCATGGCTCACACTGTGAAGCATGGACGAGGAGGTGTGATAGTACTGGTGCTTTGCTGGTGACACTGTTGGGGATTTATTCAACATCGAAAGCACGCTGAACCAGCATGGCAACATGCCATCCCATCCAGTTTGTGTTTAGTTGGATCACCATTTATTTCTCAACAGGACAATGACCCCAAACACACCTCCAGGCTGTGTAAGGGCTGTTTGACCAAGAAGGAGAGTGATGGAGTGCTGCGCCAGATGGCCTGGCCTCCACAGTCACCTGACTTAAACCCCATTGAGATGTTTGGGATGAGATGGACCTTGGGGTGAAGGCAAAAGGGCCAACAACTGCTCAGTTTTGATGCCTTCAGTGAGAATCTACAATGTAAATAGTCGTGAAAATAAAGAAAAACCATTAAATGAGAAGGTGTGTCCAAACTTTTGACTCCTAGTGTTGTTTTTTTGTTTTAATTTTTCAATGACATCACTTCCTTTTGTTTGGCAGTGCTCCGCCCTTGTAATATTAGCAAAGTTGACTACCACCCTACTTACTCATTCTCACTTTCTTTCTATAGGTGACTTCTTGATTATTAAAAAGCTAAAGTAAATAGCTTCTAAAAGAATATTGGTCCACTAAATTCAAAGATACTCTGTTTTCTTTAGAAACATCTCTTGAGGGGATGACAGGGTGCACAAAGATGCATAGGACAGTAAGAATGTTTTATTGTACGAATACCTGTAATATACTTTATTCTTGTAGTTGTTTGTGTTTTTGTGATGGCTCCCAAATGTATTCTGCATTTCTTCAAAGCACTTTTTATTTGCTTCCTCTAAAATTAGTGGTGTGTACAAGAGAAAATCAAGGCCATAAACCGTAGGGGGTACTATAGTGTATCAGGAGGTTAAGTAAGGTCGGTTTTAAAGAGAAACTAATAGAGCATTCAATACTGCTGTTTTCTTTTTTCTTCTCCTACTTTAATCTTGACAGTAATCAACTAGAGTGGAGCAGACATACTTCCTTATACTTAAAATCTGCAGCTTCTGAAATTGGCATAGAAAGCTATTATCCTGGACCATTCAGGCTTTGATGTACTCATGCCTACACCTTTGCCTGCGGTAGGATCAGCAACAAGGATTGTGGTGGTGAGAGGAAGATATAACAGCTCGGTGCAAATTTTAAGCTGCATGTGAATTCTAAGCAGGTTTTGAGTTGTTTTATGTAGTGCAGGAAAATCACCAACATATGCATGCTAAGGAAAGTTTGGCTTCAGTTTGTTAAATATACTGTTTATCCAATGTGAAGGCAAATGCCCCAAATCACTTTTGAGTGATAGCATCCTACCTTCATTGTGGAGCCACACTACAGGAGTGTGGAGCCAAAACACTGAGAAATGTGTAACTGTCCTAATACTTTCTGACCACGGTCTACAGCATAAAGACAAGAAAAAAGAAAAAAAAGAAAGCACTATGAGCCAGACAGCCTAACAGAAAAACCAAGCACCACATAAATGTGATCAGTGGCTCTGTGCATATCTTTCCTTTGGAAAATTTGCATTTAGAGTGTAGGGCGTGTAGTTCAACCCACGTTCGCTTTTCAGCTATGGAGCAATGCACCATGCTGACTGTAAATGACGCCAGTAGCAGATTAATGGCAACCATCAGGATTAGCTAATTACCAGCATCATAGTGAGGCAACCTACAGATGCCGTTGACTCCATCTCCCCCTCTAACTTCCTCTGAGGGTGAAGAGAGAGAGGAGGAGGTTGTTTCAGCTTTATTAACAAACAGAAGAAATACTGAAGCCTTATCTCTTCTTTTTTTGAGGGAAGTCATCATGATAACAGCATCCATGTGAAGAATCCCGAATGACACTGGTTTAATCTGAAAATAAAGAAAAATATTTCTTAGCAATTACTAATAAAGTTGTACAAAGACTGTAATGATGACAAATGTACTGTTGATTAAAGCAGTTTTTATTGATAGGCATATTAACTAGAGGGAGTAACAGACCAAAAGCATTGTTCGTTTAGGAACACACAGTTGGTTAAAAACATCGATGCTGCATATTCTAGGCAATGATGAAAAGCATCATCTTTTTATGCAATGTGTGTCAAACACTGATAAACATGATTTTTAAGTCAGATCATTCAACAAAAGCTTGTATTTGTGTTATAAATGTCAGAAGTAAGATGTGTAATTGTAATTTGTCTGAAGACTAGGAAGAGATAAAAGTTACTTGCTCAATTTGTAAGTTTGCTCACAAAGAGATGAACAGTCTCTAATGTTTATTAGAGACGGTCTCTGTTCTTGTTATAGTTTGATTTGAATGGTGAGAGAAAATCAACCAAAAAATCCAGGAAAAATACAATATATAAAAGTCAACTTGCAAGTCATTCAGTGAAATAGGTATTTAATTCACTACAGATGAGCCAGAATTCTGGCTCTTACAGACCGGCAAAGAGCAAAGGATGTAGGGACTAGATTGTCTCGTAACCCACTCCAGCCTCGTACAGGTCTACAATCAGCAAGAAGCTTGGTGAGAAGGTGACAACTGTTGGTGCAATTATTTGTAAAGGGAAGAAATATAAAATGATCATCAATCAGTCTGAAGCTCCAAGCAAGATCTTCCCTCATGGAGTGAGAGTGATTATCAGAGAGGTTGTGGATCGGCCCAAAACTCAACTGGAGGAGCTTGTTCAGGATCAAAAGGCAGTTGGCATCTGCAAGGTCCCGCTGCTCAAGAAGGCACATGCACAGGCCCGCCTTAAATTTGCCAGTGAACATCTAAATGATTCAGAGAAGGCTTGGGAGAAATTAAAAATCGAGTTTTCTGGCATTAACTTGACCCATTGTGTTTGGAGGAAGAAATGTTGAGTACGACCCAAAGAACCATCCCCACAGTCCAGTATGGAGGTGGAAAAATTATACTTTTGGGCTGCTTTTCTGCAAAGGTTCAGAGCAACACACTGAGGAGACACTGGACAGAGCCCTCTGAAAGAACACTGAAGATAAGCTGGATGGGTATTCCAGCATGACAATGATCCAAAACGTATCGCCAAGAAAACAAAGGAGTGGTTAAAGAAGAAGCACATTAAGGTCATGGAGTGGCCTTGACAGTCTCCAGACGTCAGTCCAACAGAAGATCCGTGGAGGGAGCTGAAGCTTTGATCAAACAATTATTCCCATCTCCCCACTGTATAAGAAAAGCAAAAACTTGTTTTTGTTTTCTTTATTTTCTGGCAGATATCTTTCGAGAATCCAAAGTAATAGCTGAGAGTTTAGACTGCTCAAAACACTCAGGCTATTCTTTTTCCCCCTCTCTCTCTAGGCTCTGTAAGATGGTAAACAGAGGGAATATCTTTAATATGGTCATCTCAGGTTTAGAAGAAAGCTGGCTTAAAAAGAAGCTGGCCTTCAGGGCAGAGGAGCCAAAATGGCTTAAGACAGTCAGATAAACAGAGGGGCTGCCAATGACACAGTATGAGGAGGGATTGTTTTGAACTGTCTTTCATGCAAAGTTAAGGAGAGTGCAAGATTGAAATTTTAGGGCATGTATAAACAAAGCATAAAGTATTTTGTTTTTGATCTAATAAATCGGTAGTTCAGAGGATAAGCCTGTTGTTACACACTTTGAAACTTGCTTGACTGTGGATATCGTGCTTTTGCTTCTTGCAGCAGGAAGATGTGGTGCATGTAAGGGACTGGTTTGAGTAAATAACAGTCTCTAGGTTTATTTTATGGAGGTACACATACTGGAGTTTTCCTTTTGATTCAGAACTTGGGCATTCACTGTAATGCAATGTTTTGGTAGTTTCAGTAATAACAAGCCTGCGACCAATCAAAAGTTCAGATTAAAAGGTTCTGCAACTTTTGCCCAGAAGAAACTCTAAGAACAAATTGGCCACAATCCCCAGGCCACCCGTTTACTGCTTTCAGTCCCATTCTGACCACCTGCACATGTAAGTCTGTGATGCACACTTAGTTTCTTCCAGTGTAACAACATCTTTTTTTTGGTCTCCAGGTTGTGGTTGGAGACCCAGCAATCATCACCAGTGATGATGGTCAACATCAGAGGCATTCAATTAAAATTTAAGGATGTCCAGTTTGACAAAATATCCTCAAACAAATGTAACCAATACAAAGTTCCACTTGCATACGAATTCCGTGCACTACATTTCAAAGTAGCCTAACAGCTGTATCAGTGTCTGTACACAGTCAACAACTGGAGTACAATTCAACAAATTATTAATTTGGACCTGAATGGTTACTCTAATAATAAAATAATAATAAAATTTTCTTGTTTTAAGTAAATAATCTTTTCCTTCAAAAATAAAAAAATAGCTTTTTTTTCTCCTCTGTTCATTATCACATTTCACATGTAATGCAACTTGAACCCTTCTTTTCTTTCTGTGTGTTTCCCTGACTTGCCTCTTTGTACTTTTGTGACTGTAAAGACAAAGGAAAAAGCTAATTAGAAACTGCAAATTAAAACATGCACTAAATATACACTTAAAAAGTTACACGGAATAAAATAGAAATGGACCGTCAAAATTTAGTCTATTTACATAGAATGGCATTTGGATTTGGACCATGTTCTGTATATTGGTGGTATTAATGTCGGGTCAGTTTGACAAAGAAGTTGGTGCTTGCTGTCTGCACAAGTTTGCAACCTATGATGAAATCCCAAATGCAGAAACACAAGTGGTTAGAATGGGACTTCTAATCAAAGAGGAGATTTTAAAAGAGCAGGTATGCAGCAAATGATCAAGAAGAAACCTTGTGATGTGTGCACAAGTTTAAACAGAAAGCAGTGGGTTTGTTTTTGTAAAAAAAAAAAAGGTAGTAAGTAAAAGCAATAGATAGGATTAAATAAAATGCTAACAACAATCTGCTGGCACCATAAAGGATCTTCTCTAAAATGTTGCTCCTTTGAATTATTCTTTGCTCAAAGATCTAAAAAAACCGTTTTCTGTTTAAATGATTAGTGATTCCTAAAAGGGCAAGCACAAAGATAAAATCTTTTCTGAATACATAAAACACAGTCTGATCCATCCGAAAAGACAGGCTAGTGTTTCTCCAACTTTTATGAAAAAAGTATTTTTTTTATGAGTTTTTTTGATAACATGAGGAAAACTGATGAGAATCTTCATTTTGCCACTTATATATAGTGCGCATGCGCCAACCAGCGTGCAGCCTGTTACAGTCGCTCCTGCTTTTTTTCTTAGTTTAGCTCTGTTTTCTTACATATTCTTTTTTTTTCGGACTTGTATTTTCATCCGTTTATTCTCTTTCACTCAATCATGTGGATTGAGAGAGTTTTTGTTCTTCTGGTGGCCGTGGAACTATTACTTTTATCAAGGAACGGGACATCTCCTACACGCACGGTTATTTTATGAAATAATTTCCCCTAGGGATCAATAAAGTATTCTGATTCTTATTTGTGTGTGTGTGTGTGTGTGTGTGTATGTGTGTGTGTGTGTGTGCATGTGCATGTGTTTGTGTGTGTGTCAGAGGTACACGTCACCCAGATCCATCAGTGCAATGCTAGCAAAACAAGAATACACAGGTGTTTTCACTCAACTTTCTACTGTAATTAATCTATATCATGACATATTAATCTTTGCTCTGTGGACACAAACACAGGTTTCTCTCCTGTAATGAGCCCATATGGTTTGACAGGTAACAGATGGAAATTCTTACACAGAGACAGCTCACATTTTGTTGTGCGACTCAGTAATGTGTCTGTTTTTAGCCGGTCTCAGTCTCGTGGTGGATTTACAGTTAACAAGAAAAACCAGCTACCAGAAAACCAATGTTTCACTGAGATGCTCCACTTGTTATCATGAATCACAGATCCTGCAGCAGGCTTTGGCACCATAATGAGTTTCACATTCTTCTCTTAAACTATTAGGATGCAACTAATTTGTGTGCATTATTTTCATATTTACAAAAAGATGAATTATAATTCATCCAGTGTACAGATTTATGAATAATATTAACTCTATAAACAGTTATCTCCCTTAGCTGTACTGTGTTATAGCAAGTAATGTTTGTGCACTCATATGATAAGCAAAGGTGGTGAACATGGGAACACACCTGGTTAGTAATAGCATTATCACTGTGATAATGCTGCAATATGTCAAGCAAAGCACTTGTGATGGACTGGCAACCCGTCCAGGGTGCACAACACTTCTGCAGCCCCCCAGGACTCTCTGAATTGGTGGTTAAGTGGTTAAGAAGATGGATTGATCTCAAGCACAACTTTAAGAATATTAATAGCTGCTTTTTAACCGAGAACTATGGCCTCATGACCCACTATGAATAAGTTCACACTGTGAATACTCTTTCTCACTTTGGATTTATTACTGACATCTTTTTAACTGTAACCAGCGTTAGATTCCAGTGGGAAATGGTTACGGTGCTGAACTGAACCTCATGTGCAAAAAAAACAATGACAAAGACTTTCTGACATCTGAAGTGGAGACCAATGAGATTTCACTGAGACAATGAGGCATAAGAGAGCCATCATAGAAAAGATTAAGATGTTGCATATTGATTGTATGGTTCAAAAGTTCCAAAATGAAAGTTGAGACCTCTTAACTCATATTACTGGGTTAAGTGGCTTGAACACCACAAGGTCACATTACTGACGTCAGAAAGGGAAGAGGGTCAGCTGCAGTTGTTTATGCGCTGTGACAATCTAGAGTGCAATACAAGCAAAGTCACCATGGAACAGATGATGAGACAGGAACATAATTTAACGTCAATACATAAATTGCGTGTGGCTGTCTGACCGCAAGAATTTCATAACCAAATAAGTAGTGAGTCAAATGTGATTATGTTAAATAAACAAAGACACGTGCATTTGCTTTGTTTATTACAACAACACGCCCAGTCCTGTCTTGATGTCTAATGTTGATTAAGAAACAAAGGATGTGACAGTGTCAGAGATTTATCATAGTCATCCAGTGGATGTCCCTCTTCAGCATTTGCACAAACATTCATGTTTGAAGTGTGGAGAAGTGTGTGTGCAACACTTTTCACTAATTAGAAAAAAATTAAATACACAAAATATACAAAACTGAAAGGTTAAGAATGATGAGAATGATTGTTAAGAGACAGAATTTGCACAATTATTATAAACATGATGTTTATTTATTTATTTGAAATGGGAATCCAGTCATATGAGTCTTTCTATGTCACATGGGCGTTCTTTTCACAACCATTAAATCACCAAATTATCATTCATCAAATGTCATTTGACATAAAGACCCATTCAGTTTCTTAACTGAAATATATCATGAGTTCTTATTTCTTTGTTTGAATGGCTCATTACTGTGCATGGAAACAACATCAGCACCTGTGAGTTTGCTGTCATACTGGGACCATTATTGACCAGGAAATAACACTGCAGTGCCACTCAGGTTTCTTGGAGATGATCATTTTAAGAGGGTCTGACTTGGCACTGCTGTGCATGGAAAAGACAATAAGATGGGTTATCTGTTTTTCAACCTAAGTGGAAGTTGCACTGGAAAAAATGAGATCTGTATTTGATTTAGAACCACAAAGAGAAGTGGGCCAAATCAGAACTGAAAGATCAGATTCCATATAATCTGCACTGTTTGCAAAATATTAAAATCAGTGGGGAAGAAATTAAGTATAGAAGCTGAGATCCTCATTTTAATCGTGTCTGGCAGGCAGAAAAAAAACAAGTTAAATCCTAAGTCATGGAAGTATTGTAGCTGCTGAAAGGAAGGAGAGATGACAAACCCTGTTCCCAATAGCTGAGAAAGTCTATCCATAAACTCTCCAGTGTCACACAAACAACTACCAGCAACAAATTGGTGCACACACGCACTCTCTGGGGCATGTTGAAAGTCACTCCGGCTCTGAGCAGGAAATCACCGGCTGAAGTAGAAGTAGATGAGACAGGCTGAGTGAAAGTTGGTAAAACAAAAGGTAAATTACAGCACTTTATCACAAAACAGTCCTAGAATACAGCGAACGTCATAAATCAGTGTAGGAGTATCCAAGGGATATTATGGCTCTTCTGAAGTTAAAAACCATTCATCAACGTCTTGTGGGGATAAATTTAAGCTGCCAGCATGGTCAGGACTCAGAAAACAGCGAACACATTCTCAACTCAGGTAGAGAAAATTACACACAGAGAACAAGGTGATTATGGAAAGCTATTATCTTAAATCATTACTGCTGCTTCAAATCAGCCTACACATGAGATAATGTGTTCTTGACACCCTGGCAATAACTAGTTACATGACTTACAAGTATAATTTCATGACCTTTTCTATGTTGCTGCCGCTACCTGATAACAAGTACACCATAAACCACCGGTCGACACTGCTCTCGGTCACGTAACAATATGGCTGTCAGCGTGACGGCGCAGAGGATACCAGAGAGGCTCTGACACTATTGATTATCGTGCTGATGGAAACAGGTTGACTGACTTGACCGTACGCCAGCATCTTCGGGCCGTAGCAGAGGCTCACTGAGTCTTACACGTCACTCTCTTTGCACAACAGGGGGACAGATAACCTTTCGCTAACAGATAAGGTTGATGTGAGCTGAAAACACGTGTTGTAGCTACTTGCCTGCTACCCTCAGTGGCTGGTACTTCAGATAACTCAGCATCACCTGATCTGTACTTTGTGCATTGTTAGATTTTTTTTCTGTTGGTCTTCATGCAGTAAATTAACCTTTATTGTGAAAACCTAAAGGCTATTTGATGCTTCCCTTTTCATCAGTATTTTGCTGCCAACTTGGCTTATGCAACAACACATTTATCGATATTTGATAGTCGTTGGTGGTCTCATCTCAGAAATACTCTCTGCAGGCAATTTTTGTCCCATTCCCCTTATGCCTGAGGACTTGCAGGTGTTGTATCTTATTGCTCAGTATTTACTATGCAAAACAACCTAATAGCTTCTAAAAGACATTTACAGTGTTGGATTAATGCTTTGAAAGCACACATGCTGAGTTCCTATTACTCTGGGAGAAATGTAGAAATGTTACAGTATTTTGGCTCAACGGTATGATTGCTGATAAACGTATTGTTTACATGTCGTCTCATGTGTCACAGAAGGAAAACTGCTTTTTTTCTTACTCTTTGGTAACATTTTGTAATCAAAAATTACTAAAATAATAATGTTTTTCTGTTGCTGTTTGCTAAATTATGCAACAAAACTAATTCCTTTGATTTAGGAAAAAAATCTGGGTTAAATAAATCCTTTTACAATGGCCACCACACATGGTTTCCATAACAATGACAGCAAAGCATTTATTTCAGACACAGAGGAGCTACTGTGGTCTATAAACAACCCCACATGCCGACAAAATGAGGTTAGGGGCAACCAGTGCCTTAAAATATGAAGCCAAGGGGTCTAAATCAAAAAAGCCAGTATGAGCTAAGAACAAGAACAAGCTGTAATTTTAGGGGTGTCAGTTATGCTAATGATTGAACTTCTCTGCCTAACTAACAGATGGGACACAATGAAAATATTAAAATTTGAATGGGGTCTCAGAAATTAGGCTAATGTCTTCCTATTGAACAAAACAAGGTTTATGTTTATGTATCCTTAAAGCCTTTGGAGTGAGACACTCGAAAAAGTAGTAAACAAAGAGTTTACAGTATTTAAGTGCAATTTAACAAAACAGTCAACTGCATGAATGACATAATTCATAATGCAATATAAAAAAAATATTTCAGGCTTTTTATTTCTGAATAATTGCACAGATTGTCATTTTAATGCGCTGTTCTCTGTGCTCTGGTGTGTCAGGGAATACGTTGGGGAAAGGAGCCAAGAGCAGGATGCAAAGGCACGCTAAATTCTATCTGTCAAGTTACTTTTTTTAAAAAACCACTTATCCATTTCAGGCTGGTGGGGGGTGCTGGAGCCTGTCCCAGTTGTCACAGGGCAAGAGGCGGGGTACACCCTGGACAGTTTGCCAGTCTGTGACAATTTGATGATAAAAAATGAGCCTTTTTCAATATGAAAAAAGTGACATTAAGTGATTTGGAAAATGCAAAGTGCACAAACAGATATTGGGACAACTGAGAGGAGGAGAGAAAGACTACACAAAGGACTGAACTCACATACACAGGTGAAAACAGGCAGAGTGGGCAGACACAAAGGAGGGAAATCAGACAAATTGAAGCACACAGGTGAAGGTTCTGGGGAGAAACAAGAAAAAGCAACTGCAAAAGTAAAACAGGAAGTGGAAACACGGCTCTAAACGTTCACAGTGAGGACTCAGTGAAGTGCTATAGCACACAGACAAACCTTTGGCACTACGCTCACAGCTTTCAGCCGTGATTTGAACCACTTACCACTAAACTGACTGAAGACAAAAGAACTAATGTATATACAAACCAGAGGGAGATAAACAAGGAGACACTGGGGAAGTGAGCAAAATACAAAGCATTAGAAACACAATAGGGAAAACATCAATAAGGTTAAAATAGGTCAAAACTCTACAAGCACACTATAAGAACCTGGCACTGTGACATTTAGATGCTACTTTAAATTCAAAAGGCTAATTCTTTACATCTTATGTGCACTTTTATGCACAGAGGAATGACTTCTGCTATTCTTTCGATGGCACAGATTCACAGATGTACTATGAAAACTGCACACAGACACACTTATTACTTTCACGTCAGTAGCTACAAGCGCTGCCTCACTCCTTCCCACCACCTCACTGTCTCTCTTTTCTCTCACTTACACATACACCTTCATCCCAGCTCCTGAACCCCTGCAGCGCTTCGAGCGGCCCGCTGTCACAGCCCCCCCTCCACCCCCACCACCATAGAGCAGCACTCGCTTTCCTTCCCTGGCCCTGCAGTGTTGAGTGCCAGGACATTCATTCCTGGCTGTCAGAAGGAGTGAGAATGGAGGCGCCAGGGTGGTAATGGAACCAGAGTAAACAGCTCTCACTCCAAGGCTGACAAGAGCATACATGACCAGTGTGTAGGACTCTCCCCGGAGCCAGCTCCGAAGCCTCATTTTTATGCTGTGCATGCACTTGTTTGTTTTATATATTGATATTTATTTATCAAAGGCGATGGGGAGTCTTTTCTCTAAAACAAAACAGCAATTCAAAGTTTGAGGCTGGAGCTGGTGAGCGTGCACACATCATATTTAATGATTTGCGAAAGTATTGGATTACTTTCCATTTTCAGTGAGCCAAAGTAGTTTGATTTAACCCTTTTCTTTGTTATGAAAAGTATGATGAGAGACCATTATCAGTAAGCACCATCAAATAGCATTGTCCTGCTGTGTTGGTGGATGATGCAGTGACTGTAGGCACAGAGTATGATTACCCTTGAAGTGGGAGAGCTTTTCTCATCTGCCACAACGGCACTAGCTTTCCCAAGAGAGGCCAGCTTGGTGTTTCCAGTGGTCGCTGGAGGACTTTTGAAGTAGCCGCCACTCAGTGTAGCTGCTGCTCCATCAGACACATCCACCATAATGAATGCGGGAGTTTCATAACATAGCCTATGGATTGCATATGACCTGAATCATCTGCTTAAGATGCTTGAGGGGCAATCTCGTCAAATTGAGCCAGGTTCTCTTTATCTGTGCAGAAAATTGAATCTGTTTTCTGCCACTGTGCTGAGTCACACTGGCAAAATAGCAGACTGTTTTTAATTTCTGGTCATTTCATACAGATACATAGATTGCACCCTATTACATCATATTGTACATGAACCACTAATATTCTCAAAAGGCTGAACGGCTTTAACTATGTAGAGATACTGTATGGCATTACTGTGAAAATATATTTAATATAACATGCAGAGCTAAGGCCAAATCGTCATGCCAGATTAGCCTGCTCTTTCTTTTGTGGGTCCCTTTTTGTTAATTTACATAAATGTAAATATGATAATATGCTGACGGATACATTTTATTTACACTGTCATCAAAATATAGATGTACAATAAACAGATTGCAAAAGGCTGAGAGTAAAGAACATTTATTTTACTCACCCTTTCCAGGTTTTTTAATTCACAATGCTAATATTTAATAAAAAAATATTAAATTATTCAATCAGTAAACCTGCAATATCCATTGTGTGTGTTTGTATATATACCTATCTATGTTTATGTAAAACAACAATATTTATTGAAACAGCAGAGTTTCCTTTCCTTCTATAGGCTTTATATATAGAATAAATAACACAAAAATATAGAAAACTTCTTGTAGAATAACAAGACAATATCCTTACACTAATGACACATTTCATGTTGAATTCAGATAAAATACTTCAAAAATTATATGATAATTACATATGATAATATATAATTCTAATAATATATTATAATAGACCATTATTAAGTTTTTTTTCACTTAGGAGTTATGTGATGTTATGTAGTGATTTTTATTGGGCAAAGCTTGGACAGGTGGTCTGGTGTCCAGGAAGGAAGGATCTTCTTGGGCCTTTCATGGCATGGCGGCTGCGTGCAGCCCTGGAGATTGTCTGAGGTCTTTGACAGTGTATGCGGGCGCTTTGGGAGAACAGTTAAGCAAAGCAGATTGGGTGTTTTAAACCCTTGCAAGCCATAACAGCCTAAAGGTGCCCCTTCTCTTGCGGAAGAGCAAATTCCCTCTGCACATCCATAGAACCAGAAAACTAGAATCTCTGGTGTCGGACTTAGAGAACGCACAGTAGAGGTTTCACTACACTTAAAGCCCTGAACTTAGTCAAAACAATTGTTAATGAAAGATTTAACAAAGCTGAAATGAGAGAGGCTGCCAAGAGAAAAAAAATCCTCCCAGCGGACACTGATGACTACAACATTTGGTGTGTCTACAATAAATCTCACATCCCTCGTTGCCTCTAGCCGAACAAGGTCTAATGCGTAGCAGCTGCACTGGATGGGGAGCCTGGACCCAGCCAGGTTGGATAGTTAAAAAGAATATATTTGCAGACATTACCCTGATAATTTTAGATGGTGAGATACGTGCCTTGATTCTTGATATGTTTCTGCTGGTGGGTTGCACGCATTGTAAAATCCAAGAAACAAGCTCTGAGCTGTCAAGTTTGATTTGACCACAACATGAAAATTGACTCAGCACTAATGTCTGCGTAGCACCATCTGCTCTGAGTCCAAAAAAGAAACGGTGGTGAGTTTATTTGACTAACAGCCAATATACGAGTAATTATAAATCACAGGCCCAACACCCCCTCCGACCACCCCTCCTATTAGATATGCTAATCACACCGTTTTAACTCGTGTTCAGTGTCAGCCTAATTTAGCACCTCTGTCTCCTTATCTGGCTCAACAACATTCCCTTACAAACAAAACTTTGTTTTGCTCCCTATAATGTTTACTTTTTTGTTTACCTTCTGACTTCTCAGGGAGGCAGACTGAGTGATGAAGTTAAAAAACTCAAACACACTTTAAATACAGCATAATTTTCCTTGGTTATCATTTGAGCATGTTCGGATCTTTTTAAAAGATTCCTTGGACACACTTATCCACCCATATCATGAAATAGATAATAGATTGATATACAAATTAATTTTGTGAACCACTGGATATCATCATATGAAAATAACGAAACATTGGGATTTAGGTTAATTCCCAGTAGAATCATATTCTGATAATCTGATATTGTGACATTGCCGATCAAAACTCAGGATCAGCCTACAAAATTTGAAGTCTGTTGGTTTGCATAAAGTCAAATTCCTGCCATGAATTATTGTTTCCGCTCACCACTGGGGTTTACACTCATGGGTCTAATTAATACTCTTGCCAATAATGAAGTCAATAATAATAAAAACCTCCATTGTTTCGTGTGAGCCAAAAGTGGAGAATGACTTGCAAGATGATTTAGCATTAGCTGAAATGGGTTTTTAATGCTGCACAAAGTATTAATGATGCTACTGCTGCAATGACCTTATTAGTAAAATAGATCCAACAACTGACTCCTCTTCAGTGATATAAACTACAAATCAAGTCCATCCATGGAAACTGTTGAACCATCAATTTAGAAAAATGAACACTGTCAATCTTTTTTATGTCTGATAGTTGATTCTGTGTAGAAACTGAGAATTTTCCAATACTGCTAGAATAAGCAGTTACACAGGATTTTCCTTTTCCTCCTCAATTTAGGTGATTTTAATGAGCTAAAAATGTGATAATTTATGCATTACTATGAATTACACGGAGGTGGTCTGTTAACAAATGCTTCTCTTGCATTGTATCACACAACCTCAAAAATTCAACTGACTTTGAACATCATCATTATGATGATTATTCTGCTGCTGCTGATTGATATTATTGTTATATAAGAACATTTCAAGCATATAGTTTGTGAGCACCAAGTGTTTATGTGCTTTTTTTGTTAATCCTTTCTAAATTTATATTTAACACACATAATTCCTGCGATAATTTTGGGCTGAGTGTATAAGTCAGAATGCATTCGCAGCTTGCACTTCACACTTTTTTCCCACCAATCCATTCACACTAAAAATAACACTCTTTTTAAAAATAATGCAAACATGACCTTTATTCCAACCATTTCTGCCCAGTCTTTTAAATTTTTCATGCCAAATTGTCTTGCATGAAATTTATGGTTGAAAAGGTTCTCATCCCTGAGAACAGCAGAGCCTGTTTCAGATGGCTGTTGATTCCCAGTGCTCCCGCTGCTGCTCTCTCCTGGAATGACTGGTCGTGCTGTTGTGCTAATTCTAGCTTCTGGATTAAAAGGTGTTTATCATGATGTTTGTTTTCTTGTTTATGGCAAGCAAACAATCATTTAATTAATTCTCCCAAACAAATTTAGTTAAGAGGATGTTTCAGATTTTTGTAGATTTTCCTTCCATGTGTCACAGTGCTATAAGTCAGATTTTAAGGAATACTTACCAGCTTTTGATGTTTTCATTTACAATATTGCAAAAAGTCATTAGATTGGATGTTGGTTCATTTCAGAAAATGATTCCACTGGTTGTAATTAAGCTCCAGTAGTCACTTCCCATTGTTAAATATCATCTTTTTGCCCCATGGCCAACAAACCTTGTTAAATGATAGGCATAATCCATTAGCTTTACATGAATAGTGTAGTTTTCATCGAGCCGTGGAGCCTGCAGTGCTGATGTGCTGCTGTAAGTCACTCCAGAGAGCTACGATGCACAAGATAACCATCAGAGTTGAAAGGATGACATTCATTAGATGACTTTTAAAGTGATTTGGATTTTATAAAAACAACAGCAAACCTGTAGGAGGGCGAACTCCGCCTTAACTGTTCTCTATTGTCTTAGAACCACTTTCTGGCTTAAGTGGTGACTCTGTAAATGGAAATTAAGCTTTAGAGTGAAAACTAAAAAAAACAATGCTTTCATGATATTTAGACATAAGGAAGTTGATATTAATTCTACAGTAAGCATGTAAATATGCATCTTTTTTTTATTGATGAAATGTAAGAAACAACGTTTCTACGTCTGTTTTTTAAAATAAATTGTTAAAAGATAACGAACAATCAAAGCGCTGAAATGAGGCTGAAATGACATTTTTCTGCTGTTTACACATATAAAGTTGTTCAGTCCCCACGCGGTTCAAAATAAAATGCTGTGATTTGTTTAATTAGCAAGTGAGTAATGCCAGTTTCAAACCAGCTGTCTTATTCCTCTTCACTTGCCTCTCTTGGCTGTCATGATGTTGTATCTATAATCTCACACAGAGTGCGTGACATCACCTGCTGCAGAGCTGTTTGGTGATGATGGAGTGTAATACTGACAATGACACCAATACTGTAGCAACACACAAACTGGTCACAAGCACCAGCTGAGCACATTCAAACCATGTCCCAGTGGGATTTGTTGTTGTTTTTAGAACAGTGTGCTGAGATAAGTGCCAACAAAGGACATCTGCTCCTCCGAAATTTACATGGGTTAGACGATCATCGTAAACATTCAAAGACAGGTGCGTTTATACTCCATTTACAGGTTGCCCAGACACCAAAAAATCTAAAATTTGTGAAGTTGCTGTTAGAAGAACAGAGCAGTTTCTGACCAAGTCAAAAGAATTTAGCACGTTAAGATATTCAAGGCAGTAAAGCCCTGCTATTATTCTGGGAAACCAATATTAAAGCTGGTTGTAATATAATGACTAATAAAGAAAGGTTCATGCATCTCAATGATGAATGGAAACCTTATAGAAGGATAACTGAAAATAACTTTGCTCACTGATAAAAAGAGAGTTAAGTCATAAATAAACAAAAAAGGTATTGTAACTCCCGTGAATTATACCTCTTTGATATATAATGAAATACATACTGTATACGGGACACAAACTGCTGTCTTCTGCCTTCTCCCAGTATACGCCAACATGCCAGAGAGCACCTTGTGCTTATTCTATACCTTCTGACAAGAAAGGTAGTGTTTGAGGGGTATGGGAAGAGATCATCTTTTAGACAGTATGATGGAATTTGCAAATATAGAAAATTATCTATAGGCAAATATGAAATAACAGCTAATTAGTGTATATTCTCTTAATCAGTGGACTGTAAATGCATATTAACTTAAGTGTGAACAGAGCAGTTTTTTCAAGGATATGTAAATTAGAAACTGCTTTAAAAAGTGGGAGTATTTTTACATTCCTTAACATTTAATATGACATTAAATTGTTTAACTGTTTCTGATCCGAACTGATTTTCTGCAAATCTTAATTTTAGCCAAACTTTGAATGAAGTTGCACTGATTATGAACATTTACAGTTACATACATGGTGTGAGAGACACAACAGTTATTAGTTGTCTGTTGGAATCATTTTAGTGTCTTCCAGTTCACTTCATTTCAATTCTATTTATATAGCCCCAGTTCGTAACAACAGACTCCTCAGGGTGCTGACTTTCAGCTCATGCTTGCGTTTTGCGTCGTGCGGCTCTACTCGTATGTTTCATTCTCATCATTATACCTTATTAGTTTATACTCTCCGAAACATTGACAAATGTTATTTCTTTCTACCTTAATTTTTTCTACCTGACTGTGTGCATTTTCTCTGAATATTTCTAAAAGTTAAAGAAAGTTCTTCATTGAAAATCACAAAGAAAAGGCAGGGTGGTATCAGAGCTTCCTCAGGCCACAGGTCTGTTTTTCCTCTCTCTACACATGGTCTTGATTGACTAAGAGCGACGTGCTTAATGGAGTTTGTATGCGACTCGGTGATGAATATCAGCCAATGACATCCCATTCTCAACCTTTCCAACGCTAATTATCTTCCCAGAGAAGGGGAGACAGATTTGATGTGTTTCTGCATGGACTGGCATGAGCTCAGGGTCTTCCTGGTGAAAAATGGCTTTTTAATGGCAATGTTAACCTTCTGAACAGACAGAAGTGCTTAATGCTTCCTATGATTAAGCCATGAGAGCTGTGATGTCACAGGTCAGACGCTCTGGGCGATGAGTGGAATTATCAAGACAATGTGTGAGCGATAATTTAAACACAGGGAAACGCAATGCCAGTTGAATAGTGTGCTAATATGAAGTGAGTATATTTTCCTCAGTGTAGATTATTGTATGAGCTATCAGGCCACACAATGCGGCCTGTAAAATAATTGATGTGGTGCGATATACTGTAGTGGCCACATTAACGTTAACAATGCCAATGGAAAGTTGTATTTTCAAACACATACAGTGATTATTTGTTTAAAGCCATTCATTAACAGTTATTAGGCACATTATTTTTTCCATATTCTAGCAGTGTCTGTTTTTAGTGCTGTGGGTACCTAATTTAGCTTTTTACACAGAAGGTTCAAGGGACTGTTATAGCTTTACAGAAGCTAGGAAAGGATGATGATATATTAGAAAAAGAGATTATTTCAGAATATGGTAGAAATATGTATGGTAGAATCAATTAAAAAAGGAAAGCTGGAGACAGAATGAAGGAAAAATTTAGATCTCACAGTGGAAAGTTACAAAGAAAAGCATACTGTTGGAGAAAGGTAAATAGAAATCCACAAAGTCACACAATCAGCCCACACATTCAGCCGCAGACACGGTGTGAATGTCAGCATGCCTCAACCAAGAAAGTGAGCTATATAAATATGAAGCTTCCTTCACGTTACTGCACAATATCCATCATTCATTTGTGCTATTTTGGATAACTTAAAACCTGTTTGATTGTTGCATAGTATTTATCAATGTATGTGTGCCTTGTGTATATGTGTGTATGTTTTGTGTATGGGGTTGTTTGTTGTTGATTGGTTATTTCTATATTTGTTCTTTACCCTTGACACTGCTTCTCTGCTACAATGGCTCAGTCACGCTAGTGTAACTATAGGATTGTAACCTCCTTGCAACTAGGAAAATATGGTGGTTTCCTGGTGATTGCACTGAATAATTTTGGCCACCAATAGCATGCAACACTGTCTGGGTAACTTTTAATCACATGGCAACTGCACAGATCTCCTGTCTCCGAACTATCGTGGTCTGACTCAGATTGACTGCCACCACTCTTTGACAGATTGGCGAAGGTTTGTAACATAACTGACACGTCATTTCTAAACCTAGAAAGGCTGCCAACACTTCTGCAATCAGTCTGAGTTAGTCTGTGCTAAGGAGTGCAACTTATTTATTTGCACTGGGGATTTGATTTAGCTGGTTGCCAAGTGGTTGTATTCTGGTTGCTGAGCATTTTGTCATTTCGCAATCAAATTGTTGTCCTGAAACAACTGCCTCACTATTTGTGGAGGAATTTCAAATCTATGAGCTTCTTGCTGGACTCTGAATGTAAGTAGTTACTGTGAATTTCTGTGTATTAGGACAACAGCAAATTTGTAACAGACAGCAACAGATTTGTGATTTTCACAGATTTATGATAGTTAACCACAAATTGCATGTGGCTACTAGCTTGACCTCATTCAAGTTAAGACCAATAGCAAAATAATTGTAATTTTTCAGCTTTAATGGCTGCAGATGTGGTCACTGTCTCCAAAGCAATCACTTCAAAAAGCAACAAGATTGCAAGTTCATTGCACACTGTTGCAATACATTTCATTGTGCCGCAGTCAATTTTCCCTTGTGTGACTGTAGCACACTCTACATTATGACCAAACACTTCATACATGTGGTACAGACTTTGTTAGCAGAGCTAATTGAGTATTTAAACCTTTGGTTTCTATAAGTTACATTAATATTCTTCTTTACAGCAATTTTTAGTAGTAGTAGAGCATGCTGGCTTCCCAAACTGCACTGAGCAACTGTACAGTTTTGCTGTTCTAGGGACCTCATCTATGCTGATCATTAAAATAATCTAAGAGCTTAACGCACCATTTCACCCAGACATAGCATTATCCAAGTCAGACCTGTCCTAGCATATCATGCAGCTGTCATGCAAGTCATGCAGGCCTCTATTTTCTGTTCTGATTGCATGAGATACGCTGACAGAGAACTTCAGAGATTCATTTGCAAACAAATGTGAAGAGTACAGTTTTGAAACCACAAACATGGCAGGCATTTGATGGAGCTGTGGTGCTTAAATAAGCTAATTTTAACTAATGTTATCTTGAACTGAGTTGCAGGACTCCCACTGCTTACTCCACGTGATCATTTAAGCTTTATTGTTGTGAAGCAGAATTCATCAAGCGTTGGATTGTTCACTTAATAAGGAGGTACGTGAGCTGGGATCAGACTGTCGTGGGACAGGTTTGTTTTACCCTGCTGACGATGTTATTCATAGTTGGGCAAGCATGGAGGTCAAAATTAGCATACATGCATTCATTTTTTGTTGAAAATCATTAATGGTGTGACATTTTCAGTTTGCTGTCATCTTTCTGGGGAATCAGAGAGGTGCGCCTCCTTTTGTGTATTCATAAAAAAGTCTGACTGAAGCATGCCGTACTATTCTCCCATCAGACTGACAATTTAATACCCACACTTACACGAAGATATCTACAGGCACTTAGATGGATACAATTAATCTGCAAAGGTAATTTCTCTTCTGCTGAGACTTTTAAAATTCGCTGTCAGGTCAAGTATGTGCTGCATTTGAAGAATTTAATAGTGAGGTGATAAAAGACAGGCCACTTTAGATTCATGAAACAAAACTACAATCAGTTGCTCTCTGTTGTGAGACTGTGAGCAGATGTGTGGAGAGGAAGATGTCATTTTACATAAACAAATAAATGGAATTTCTTGCCTGGTGCATCTTTCTGTTTTTCTAAGAGATAGAGACATTTTCTATTATGCGCAAATGTCAATGAAAAAATAATATTCAATCTGAAATCCTTATAGTCGTCGCATTTATTGTGTTGCGGCTCAGACACACCCCAGGAAACAGTCGGATATGAGAATCTGAGCTTTAACGGGACCAAGGTGGCTTCATTGTACTGCTTTATTTTGCAGGCGGCAGTGAATTCGTTCAACACTGCTTAAATTAGATCAACCATGCAACTTGTCAATATGTGTCCATAGCCATGCTCATTACATTCAGAATAGCTTTGTAATTGCTATTTATGTGAAAAATAAGGCAGGATGAGCTCTTGGAACTGCAGTGATAAAGTGAATTCCAAGAAAGCTGTTGTCTTTCTCGGGTTTATTACTGCTTTTGTATGCATATGAGATTTATATCTCAAAAGATCAAAGTAGCATGATTTAGTTACAATTCTAATTTTATGTTTTTTTGTCTCAGTTGCCCTCTCCCAGCAGAGACAAAACAGGATACAGCAGGTGACCTGTCTGTGTTGCTGTGGTATGTTAACTTATACTTAGTATACAAAGATCAGATATTTAACTTTAGAGTATTTGAGACTTTGATGGAGCAGTATGACCAACTCACAGTGGACTGGAGCCTATTCCAGCTGTCATAGGGTGAGAGGTGTGGTACACGGTGGACAGGTAACCAAACTATCACAGGGTCAACACTTAGAGACAACTATTCACATTAGCACCTATAGCCAATTTCAAACAACAAATTAGCCTAACCCCATGGATGTTTTTGAACTTTGGTAGGTACCCAGAGAGAACCCATTCAGATATGAGAACACAGAAACTCCACACTAAAAGGCTCTGGATTGGAATCAAACTCAGAACCTTCTTGCTGTGAGGTGATTGTGCTAACCACCGTAGGACAATGCGGCCCTATGACCAACTTTTTGTAAGTTCCTTGTGTGTTGTCGAATCCTGTCTAAAAACACAAGTTTTTGTTTATGTTTAAAATGGCAACAATCAAAGCGAGGACCAAAGTGGAGTGTTGGAGCTTTGGAGAAAAAAAAGTGGAAAATGAAGGAAACAGCTCATGATTCAAAGCATACCACATTATCTATTAAACATGGTGGAGGCAATGTTATAGCACAGATGTGTATGGCTGCCAGTGGAACCGGGCTACTAGTGTGTATTGATGATGTGTTTGCTGATAGGAACAGCAGGATGAATTGCAAAGTGTATGCTCCACTCAGATTGTGCAGCAAAACTGATCAGACATCACGTCACAGTGAAAATGGATAATGACCCAAAGCATCCTGCAAAAGCAATCCAAGAGTTTCTCAAGGCAAAGAAATGGGATATTCTTCAATGCACGAGTCAGGCAGTCAATCTCGGCCCAGCAGAGCATGCTTTTCAGTTACTCAATACAAAACTGAATGCACAAGGAGACAAAAACAAGCAGCAGCTGAAGGTGGCTGCAGTAATCTCAAGGGAGGAAACACAGAATTTGGTGATTTCAATGGGCTCTAGAATTTAGGCAGGCACTGGCTGCAAAGGATTTTCATTCATTTAAAACAATCTTAATTATGTTATTAATTTTAAGCCTTTTAAAATGAGGGGCTGTGTGTAAAAATGCCATTAATTATGGAACAGGTAATGCAAAAATCTGCATATTTGTTACAATAAGGGTTGATTAGTAATTGCACTAATGTTTAAATCATTTAAGTGTTATAAAGTCACACAAGAGAAATATATTCCTGCAAAATTATTGAGCATTTTATGTTTCTAATTCTCTTCACCAGAGAACAGCTGCACTTTGCACATTAGTGTTTTGAAATATAATATTGACATTAAGTTAGCTCAGCCACGGAGCAAGAAAATGGAAAATACGGGGGTGAAGGGTCAATGAATTATTAATGACTTGCTCTGCCCAATATATGGCCTGTGTGTCATATTGATGCCCCCCTTTAACAAGCATAATCTTCAGCATACTCACTAAAACAATAGTATTTATATGCTATTCTCTTGCTATTTCTTTGCTTCTTGCTTTCTTCTTTCACTATTTACATTTATCTATATTCTCATAGTTTTTTTTCCCAGATTTTTCCCAACACATGCCATACAGACAAAAACCCCCCACTAAAGCCACGACCTTTACTGTGCTAAATGACTTAAACTCGGCTCAGTCCAGTCAGTCATAAGAAAAATGAGACTGCGTTCACCCACAAGTGGCAAATCACTCCCACTCCCTATGTTTCAGATATCACTCGAGAAACCTTTGCTACAGAAGACTGATTTTGATGCACTAATTAAATTGTACCGGATTACATTTTCATGCCTACACTTCAGAGTAATGGAGGTTGTTGAAAATGAATACTTCAGTCCCACATTATTTTGCCAAGTGTTACGGTGCAACAGTGTCCCACGTTATTATCCTTACTAATTCCACAGGTATGCCAAAAGGACTTTTTGAGTGAGTGGCTGCATGAAGAGCAGGTGGCAGAAACACAAAACAAAGCAAAAAACATCAAGATCACAATTCTAAAATTACACAGACAGCAGGAAATTTGATATCTGGTGCAGGTAATAGGTAATAAGCCAGCGAGGGGCCCACCAATACCTGTGGTCAAATCCTTTCAACTGTAGACTGCTATATATGGATGTAATAAGGTGTTTAGTGGTGTGTAATCAGAGGGCAGAAGAGAGGACTGGATGAATAATTCACAGGGTCTCTCCCTCATCTTTTTACTCTTGGCTGCCATTTCTCTCTAACATACACATACACAGAGATATATTATATAAACTAGAGTGGTACTACCTGAGTTCAGTCAGAAAAGTCTGAAAAACTTGCCAGGTGTCCAAGTATGCGGTTTTGGTTTGTATGTTTTTGCTTATTTATTTCTTTTTAAGGGAGGATGCAGCAATAATTTGCCCCCATGTGTGTAATGTGTTGCTGGTAGAAAACACATTGGGCAGCGGAAAAAAGAGAAAAAGACAGAGGGCATAGCTTGTAGCATGTGTTGCGTTGGCCAGTAAACAAAAAAATTCAAAAACTAAACAGATGCTTAAAAAGTCCCAAATGATTTAATGAAGGTTTTGCAATTTTGAGAACATCTGGCCAATACTGAAAAAACTGGAGTGATGAGCTTGCTGTGAACTAACAGGTGAAGCAGATGGTTTGTAATTATTATTATTATTATGAGAAGCTATTGTGACACATGCTGGTTGTTGGCTGTAATTTCTGGAATTGTCGCTAAGTACGTGACCAAAGAGGATTATTGCTAATCAAAGATATTTGTGCTTTGTGCCATTCCTGCTATATACTGCTCTCTGAAGACACGATTTATGATATGAAACAATTTCCACATTTGATTGATTGCATCAAAGCATTTTTAATGTTTACTGCAATCATAATCATCTCATTCAACACTGGAAGAAATAACTAAAAAACTGAGTTGAATTTGGGTTTCAGGTACATGCACATGCAGTAACTTAACTGCATACCAATGCAACACATTCTCTGCAGTTGTTATTACTTCAGTTTTTCAGTCAGGATGTCCAATGATTATTTACTGTCGTTAGCCATCTCTTGTTTCTTTGTATTTTACTTAAAAAAATAGGAAATATTTTACAACAAATTATTGGAACATATACAAATGTGCTTGGAAAAACAATATAGGATAAAATGAAAAAAAGAAGCCACTTTTCAGGTGGGATTGCATGGTGGATAAAAAAAAAGAGAAAACCCAGAAAAACCAGTGTCTCAAATGCAGATGCAAGTCAAGACACAGCCTTCACCATGTTTTAAAGATGTAGCTGTTGACACTAATTATTGTACTTTTCTCCTCATATTGATGATTTGAGCCAAAAGTTTCACATTTGGATGAAATACTCCATAAATCCAGCTGTCACTGATTTTCATTTATGTTTTTGTATAATTCTGTTTTCTCAACAGCCAACCTTCTACTGAGACCATTTCTGAGGCTTCGCTGAACAGTAGGCGGATCAACTGAAGGGCCAGATGAATCTCTCAGGTTAGGTAGTTGCTGGATTTCTTTTCTATTTCTTAACGCTATAACCCAGCAACTGTTTTTTAGTGTGGCTCCTTGGAATCTAAACATAAAGACATGATGGTTGTTTCAAACATTTTTCTCAACACTATGCATTTGTAGTCTTTGTAATAATGGTGGTGTGACTCAGTTTTGGATGTGTCTACACACATATGTGGATGACTAAAAGCAAGGTGAGGTGCAGGAAAGACCCTGTCTGTCTCTGTGTGTTAGCCCTGCATCAGCTTGGCCACCTCTCCAGTGTGTACCCTTCCTTTGAGCCTGCGGTTCCTGGGACAGGCTTCATCCCACCCGCGAACCTGAGATAAATGGAAGAGGATGGATGGATAAATGGCAGGCACAGGAATTCTTAATAGCAACCTCTTTTTGTTTTTCATGTTTTAAATGGTTTGATAGTTTGAAGGTGCTGTTTGGTTTTGGTCTGATCAATGCATTTACATTAATAAACTTTAAAAATGCATTTTACCTTAATAAAGTTTTGTATTACACTCAAATGGAACTGATATAATTTCAGGACCATAGACAGCACATGTGATTTTCACCGTGATCTCAAGATTTGTGCTTTAACACATTTTTTCAGTGGGCCTATATTTAATGTACACATTTTCTGACTGCAATTAACAAGCAGTGCTTGTCCAATTAGACCTTGCACTAAATTGTGTAATTCTTGGCAGATTGAATGTCATATTGGCATGAACTAACTGTACCTGTGTTTACCATGAAACACAGAATGAAACAGAGGAGCTGGGGTTGACGTGGGTTGCAAAATGGCTTGCAGTATCAGCAAGAAAGTTAGGCTAGCAACTCAACAAATAGTTTGCCATAACAGAAATTTCTCTCTTGGATGCATATGAGGTTAGCAGAGGAGCCATCATCTGAAGTGGGCTTAGCTCAACTTTGACAGCTAGTGGAACAAACACTAAATTTCATTATAACTTCAGCTTTTTTAGACTTCATACTATCTTTATCTGTAAATACACTGTGGCAAGGATATCTTTCCTATTACTGTAAATGGCAAACCACTCACACCAGTGGACTGTTTAGAATGGACAGTTTTTGTTTTGTTGTTGGTAACACTACACACAATCTATCATGAAACCCAAATTTTCAGCTCATTGCTTAAATAGTATTCAGTTCTTTTTATAATTATCCTATGCAATTGATATAATTATTATATAAATTTCTTATTTGTCCATTTGTTTATGGGTGGCCACTTACTTCTGTTTGTTATTAACCACATGTTTCCCTATGCTTTATTTATTAGGCATGATGCCTTCCCACATAATTGCCTTGCACCCTATGAATTCACACTGGCAAACAGCAGAAGAAAAATAGTGTAGAGAAGGAATTAGCAGAAAATAATGCTAAATGAACCTGTAGACATTTAAGCATGCACAATTTCCACTATTTTTCTATGCTAAGAGGTGTCTTTAATACCGATTTGTTTTTTTTTAAGTTCACTCATCAGTGTGACTTCTTTTCAACTAAATTACTGTAATTTCTTCTGTGCAGATCTACATGCTGATTTAAACTGTATAAACACTATTATGTTAACAGCCAACATTTATTTATTCTTGCTGGGAAATGCCACATCAGTCTATATACTTGAACACTGTAATGTTATGGTGCACATAAAGATGAAGGATTGTATGAGAAAAATAATTTTTTTGCTGGGGCACAACTAATTCAGAATGGAGATAATGATGTGAGTTATTCCTGTAAAAATGAGTTGTCAACAGGAAGGTCAGAGGGAAGGTCGTTTGTTCACCATCCAGTGCCAGGAGAGAGAAGAGTTAAGACTGTATGGATAGATAACCACACAGGAAAGGAGCTAAGTGGCCTCTGAAGGCAGAATAGAAAGCTCTGCTAGATTGTGGGGGTTTTGATATGAGCAGCTCCTGCAGAGAGTGTAGGCAGGGTGTGACAAAGGACAATTAATGAAGGCTGGGTTGAGCTATATTCTGGATAAGCTGTAGGTGCCGAAGGATATCTTTTGAGATGATATCAAAGTGAAAATTGTTGTAGTGAAGGCCAGACATGCTGGCCAAACAACAAGCTGATCACAGTGAGGAGGGTTGTGGTAAACAGATCATGTTTTATTTTATCACCATTTTGGCTCTCTTTAAAATTATTGCTCTTTTTTTTTTTAAACAAAGTTATTTCTTTTGTTAGAAAGCACAAGATCATTTTAAAACTATTTACAATAGTTTCCACTAACATGGGAAAATAAGTAAGTTACACATAACAGTTAAGATATAGCTCAAATATAGCTCAGAATAGATTTAATTACTGTAGATTAGATTCACTTTACTGTCACTACAATATGTACAAGGCAACAAAATGCAGTTAGCCTGTAACCAGAAGTGCAGGCGTATAGACAAAACATGCAGGAAATTTGATTATAGTATTAGTAGCATGTAAAGGCCTGCAATCATGTGTGAAGACGAAATAAAAAAGCTGGGAAGCACACAGGCTTTGGACACACCTGTGTACAGAATGATGGTTGAGGAGTGGTTGTTGTCCAGTCTGTCCTGCTGGGGCTTGTCAGAAAGTCCAGTGTCCAGTTGCAGAGTGTGATGTTGATACGAAAGATAGTGATCAGCTTATTAAATGCTGAACTGAAATCAACAAACAGTATTCTCATTGTCAAGGATGGAGGGCAACGCTACAGACACTGCATCCTCCATACTCCCTGTATTTTTGCAATAAGCACATTTGTTGGGGTCCAGTGTAGATGGAAGAGAGGGTTTGGAATTTGCCAGGACTACCACATAAAGCACTTAATAATTATACAGTGCTACTGTATACCCATAAGTGGAAGCCATTAAGGAGTGCTGGTTTGAAATGTTTAGGTAATGACACGATGAATGTGGTTTTAAAACTTATCGGCACAGCTGCTTGCACAGGTTCAAAATATTGGTAAAAACTCCATTCAGCTGTCCAGCAGATACCCTAAGCACATGTCTGGGAATGCCATTGGGACCTGCAGCCTTGCCTGCTTTAATCCAGGATAGTCCAGCTCAGACCTCAGAGGTGGAGAGTTTGAGGGGATGGTGGTTTAGCTTTGTTGGCTGTCTGCTGGGACCGTCTGTCAAAGCGAGCATAGAAGCTATTATGTCATTGAGGAAGGAGACTGCTGTGGAAGAGGAAGTGGTGTTATTAGGCTTGCAATCACTGCCACATATGTCAGACTTGGTAAAATGTTCCTTTACTTGGTTGGCCTTTTTGACGCCCCTTTTCAAGTTAGGCCTGGATAAGCTGTAGGCTTGTGCGTCACCCGGTCTGAAGGAAGCATTTGTCAATAAAATCTCCCTCTTCATCCATGGCTTCCGATTAGGATATGAGGTAATCTGTTTCTGGGTGGTAACACTGTTGATGGTATTTATGTAACCCGATACAGAAGAGATGTATTTATCAATGTCCATGTGGGAGCTGCAGGTAGTCTGAAAAGCAAACACCAGTCCATGCCTTGAAATCGGTCTTCAAGTACAAACTCTGCTCCCTCAGGCCACACTTTGATTGTACTTAGGAAATAGGAAAAATGGGAGGTGATCCAACTCTCTTAGAGTGATAGGGAGGTTTTGTTTTCTCTGGTGTGGCAGAAGATGAAATGAAATTTGGGGAGTCCTGTTTTCAAGGTAGAGTGCTTAAAACCAGCCACATCACCTCTGGATGTACTGTCTGTTATTTTCCAGTAGCTTCATAATGTAGCTTTGTCACTGCTAGCGTAGCATTAGATTCTGGAGAGATGTATGCAGCAGTAAAGTTCTGCAGTTAACCACAACGAATTCCAGGTTAGAAGAACAATATTTTTAAGTGATTAAAGAGTTTGTGGACTGAGCTTTGTTTACATTAATACATAACCCACCTCATCTAAGCTTTCTGGAGTCATCTGCTTTGCTCTTATGTGGATGCAAGACTGGTTGTTGGGGTTTTGATAAAAATGCAAAAAGAAAATAGAAAAGATATAGGACTAACCCAAACACAGAAAACTTCTCATGGGCATGACAGTATGTATCCAAGGAGAAACTTAGTTTCTGTTTTGCTCTACAGAGTATTTCCTATTCAGAAGATTTTTTTTGCATGATGACAAAGCAAAAAAACCAAAGTGAGAGATGGCAAATGGTTTTGAATGAAGGTGACTTGAGGCAGGCCAATCATTGATGCCAAGAGTGTTTGACAATAAGTGGTGTCATTGTGTGTCTTTTATCCCATCTCCGAACCCTTACCGTCAGCTGTTTGCAGCAGATGGTTTCCCCTGTCTGAGCCTGGGTCTGCCAAAGGTTTCTTCCTCTTTAAAAGTAGTTTTGATTGTTGGGGATTACAATATAAAGCACCTTGATATGACACAACTTCGAGTGGTTTATATGACACTTTTAGTTGTGACAATTCTGACTTACGTCATGATGCTTGGTGAGGTTGGCTGTTCAGCAGAGTCTAAATTAACTGAAGTCTGCTTTATTACAGCTAACTATGTCAGGATATTTTAATTAGCCTGAGCAACTCTATTTACTAGCTTATTTTTTCTTAATAAACATGTAAAAATTTTTCCCCTTCACTTATTACTTTCTGTATTTACTATTTATTTAGCTAAAGTCGGCAACATATAGATTGGATCTATTGTGGCAAAAAAACAAAAAAAACAAAAGTGGAAAGGAAACAAAAGACTAAATGACTGTTGCTGGAAGAAAATGCATTGACTAGTGATGTCACCATTACAGGAGGACACCAGACATTGTATTGATAAAGTGCTAGAGGTGTGAGTAACCTAGGTTGACCTGATGCAATGGGGAGGGGCACAACAATCATATCTACTTTGCATTTGGCATAGTCCTAAAAGTAAGTCCAGTCCTGCCAAATAAGTGACAGTACCTGTGTGGGTGAACCATGTGTGCGGAGCTTCAATACATATGTGCATAATCTAACTTTATATATCTGTCAGGTGCTTAAAAGTGCTAATGAGCTAATTATCAGCCCACACATACTCTTTAGTATTTATGTCACATTAAAGAAAAATATAATTAACTGTCAGGAAAGGAATCATAAAAGTGCAGTTCATTCAAACTACAAGCAGTGAGACAGCAGCGACGATGTGTGGGCAGCTACACTATAAGCTTGTCAGCACAGTAGAACTGAAAGGATTAGAAGTCCATCAACCAATCTTGTATCTGTAAAAAATACGATTTCACAGTGCTAATTGGCCACGAAGTTCCACCCATCCAAACCTTGATTAGGATCATAACCCCACTTTTAAACACCATCTTTGATGATAAGCTTTACTGCTCAAGTTTCTTGGTTAACTTAAATTATGTTACCCACTTGAATTACATCTCTCTTTAACATGTAGCTATGACTGCTGCCAATATAAAATATAGTATGCTGCAATAATGAGGTGTAGTTAGTGACACCAGGCACAATACAGTGGATGCCATCTTGCACTGAAGCAGACAAGTAGGTGTGTCTGACTTGGAATTCTATAAGGAAGCTAGTGTTCCAGTGACTGCTCGGTAGGTACAAAGGACACTGCATGAAATCATCTTATAGAGATGATGTCCAAGATGAAAATGGTCACGAATGGCTCCAAAGTGCTGCTTTGTTGTAAAGTTGTATCTGCTGGTTAAGTGATGACAAAAGATACTATTTCCAGGTCTGAGTTGGCTTTGGCTCTCGCCTATTCAACATGATGCAATGCTGTCTTCCTCGTTGTTTTGATTTATTTAAGAAAACAACACAAAACAACCACAAAAAACCTCACCTGTCATTTTACCTCGTGATGAGAAAGAGAGCAGGAAATGGCTGCAGTTGATCAGGTAAGCTACAATGAAGCAATAGAGCAAATGAAGAAAAACTATGTTGGTCTTCCACCATGCAATACCATCTGGAAAGTGTGATATTGGCAGTGGTTTCATTTTTTAACATGGAAATGATCCCAAACACAATGCCCAAGCAGTAAAAGCATACAGGAGTAGAAAAAAACAACGCAGTGCTATAAGTCATGGATTGGCCTCCCCAGAGCAAGTTACTGAAGCAGTGTGGGATCATCTTGACAGAGAATGAAACAAAAGTCAGAAAACACCCAAAGAAGAGCTTTGACTTTCCTTCAAGAAGCCTGCAGAACGATCCCTCAAGATTATTTAAAGAAATTACAAGAAAAACTACAATAAAACTTGCCTATGCGAATTCAGGTTGTGTAGCATTAAAATTGTATAGACTCTATTTCTTGTGTAATCTATTTCCATGTATGCCTGTCTGCATGTTAGACCATTTTTTACTTCTTTTTTAAATAACTATTTTCCATTTTCTGTTTAAAAATCTAACAAGGAAAAACTGAATTTAAAATGGTTTACTAAATGTTGGGAAAATAACATGGCAAGCTCAGCATAGCAGTGTAACCTTTAATGGACTGTTCAGTGCATTTAATTAAGCACCTTAGTGTGTATTAAGTGCTTTAAGAATGCATGGCTGAAATAACCTGTTAATCTCATCATTAATCATCATTAATACAAGTTTTAAAAAATATCACAAGTACATTTTTTTTAATCAGATGGGGTCTGATATGTTTGAACTGGAACATATGCTGAGTGTGAAACATAAAGTTTGTTGTGTCCAGATATGGGGCTGTTCACACTGTGAGTTACAATTCATAGATCACATTATGAATACTAATTTGTATACTCAAAATACTGAACAAATCTTATTCAGTCTCAAAAAAGTTTGCCATGGTGAAATCTTCCAGCAATGACCTGACCATGCAGTTGAATTCAGCTGAACATTGTTGGATTATTTTGAAGTGTAAAGCATAGAAACAAAACCCTTCTGGGAAAAGCAGCTTAAAAAAAATGAAAAAATCTATAAAGAACAGCAAGCTATCTCTCAAAAGGTTTGTGCAAGACTCCTATCATCCAAGCAGGATCTGTGATTAAAAAAAAATGTAGATATACAAATGCAAAATAAAGTTTTACTAAAGAACGGTGTCCTAAATTATGCTGTGTTTAGTTCCTAAATATAGACATTCTTCACATTAACTGGCATCCTTCCTCTTAGACTCTCTTAGAAACACAAAGGAAACAGGAGCACTCAGAGAGTACATCTCTCCCCGAAGGCCAAAAGCTGCACTAAAACTTTGCTGATTTATGATGGTTTTATTATAATATGTTGACGTCAGCCTATTGTGGTGTCATTATGACATTGTAGTGTGTTGGACTGAAAAAATAAAAAGTGTGTTGTACAGATCTCTCTATGCCCCTTTATATGATATATTAATCAATATGTTTTTTTTTCCAAGGTCAACTATATTGACCTTGTGTGTTACAAATGAAGGTCAAGGTTAAATACTCAGCCAATCTAGGTACTTATGTCCCCCAAGGCTGAGTATACTGTTGTGAAGTTTGAGGATAATCCATAAAAAATTTGGGGTAATAAAAGTTTTACTGATTTTTATATTTGGTCTTTACTGTTTTTTCTGTGAAGGTAGAAACCTGAGCTCAAAATATATATTTTTCTTGTTAAAATGAATTGTTGATCATCAGACAAAGCCAATAAATTATCACAAATTAGTATACGAAACATCACAAACTTAGTTGAGAAATGTTTTTTTTATTTATAAATATGCAAATACTTATTATTATTTGCACATGATTTTCAACTAATTTTAATTCTCACTCTACTGTTGAGTTGATTAATGTTAATGAAATAGATTAAATAGATTTAGTCTTGCTTTTTATTAAAGGTCAGTGCCTAAGTTTCTATATAAATTGCACAATCAGTCTATTCCTCTCTGATTCTAATTGAGTGTTTCAGCATGTAGCGTTAGCTGACAAAAGGTTGATTACATAATTAGAGAAAACAGGATCATTGACTCTGATATGCATCTTCATTATTGACGCGTCCATTGAGTATTATCATTTTGCTTCTTTTTATTATCTCATAGTGAGGATAATAAAAGTGTTGGAGTTACATTTAGCTGCTATTATGATTAAAAACTTAAAGACTCATAGAGGAGGGAATTTTTAGGTCACTATAGCCAAAGTCAGGATACAAACCTAAATAATGTTTTTCTACTAAGACAAACATTGTTGTTATAAAGATGGAACTACTTGTCAGTCTCTCCACATAAGATAGCAGATGGTTCACTGTACCGGAAAAACATGTGCCATCCTATACAGCAGCATTATGCTGGGAGTGTACAGATAGCAATCGACTAATCATAGAAAGTCTTGCAAATTGAAACATCCTAGTGCATCACAATGATATTTCATGCTTGTTATCTGATCTTAGCGTTTCAAAAGAGCCAAATGCTATCACTCTCCAGTAATCAAAACATAATTTGTCATCATTGTTTACAAGGTAATCATTATTTGCACTTCTTCTTAAAAAAACATGTCTATAGATGAAGACTTTATCTGCATCTAGACAACACAGCATTGATTGTGAATGCATATCATTCATACACAAAATGATTTTACTGTCCAGCAGCACAAAATGAGCATAATATATCTGTGCTTGATTGACTGAGTTGTTCATCAATCCAAATCACCTTGTGAGGACATTTTTGGCTGTGCTACAGTTACTTTGCATCTGTGGTGAATTTTTGAGGATGGCAATTTTATTTAAATTAAAAAAAAAGAAAAGAAACATCTATAATGATTGTGCTTTGTGACTTCTTTGCCTAATATTTCTGGCATGACTCTCTGTACTAGTTATGTTACCATTTTTTTTTGTTTTTGTGATAAAATAGAAATGTATTATCTTTGTGTCAGGGAACTGCTGATGTTAAAAACTAAATAACTGTCTTTGTTTTAAAGGAGAACAAATTACCAGTTTCCAATCAAAGGGCTCTGTACATAAAAAAGGTCCTTACAACTGAAACAAAACATCACATAATCCTCTTAGGAATAATTTCATGAAGTGTTGCAGAGCAGCTGGAGATTTATTTTGGTTATATAAAATAAAATAACAAAATCCAGCTGAGATTTTGAACACAACAACATGAACAGTCTTCCTCAAATCATGTGGACTTTAGGTTTCTGGAACCTTTTTGTGCATGCCACTAGAAAGACTTTAGTAAATCTAGTGTTAAGTGGCACTGAAAGCTTTGAGTGAAAATGTGAATGATAACTTCAAGAGTGCATATTCAAAAGTGTGAAATAGTTGGATTGCCATCCTGTTTTTTCTAATCATGTGAGACCTTCCATTATCAAACATTAATTAATACACATTAAAATTCACATTAATGCAATGTGTGCATCCCACTCAGGGGTAGGAACAGGATCATTAAAAAGGATTAAAGAGGTGAGCCCCTTTATTACCTGTATCCCACTATCCCTAGAGTTAATAAAAATGCAAAGGAAGTAGAAAAATTTTCAGGTCATTATGCAGTAAGAAGATCATTCTCTTTCTAACATCCTAAAGGGTAACATAATACTAAACCATCTCTTTGAGGTTGTCAAATTCATGCTCACTTTTATTACACTATCTGTTGATACTGGTCCTATTGGTGTCATTGGCGCTAACAGAAACACATTATTTCCACTGAAAAGACAGTGATATTGTCCTCTGCCCTGCAACATTTGTGATAAATGTATATCATACTCTTGAACTTTTTACCCTGGAGGCAACTTTCCACTCTGACATTGCTATACAGTCGTCAAAAGTCAGCCGTGTGGACAGCATGCAGTATGAAAGAGTTAGTAGCAAAGAAGTACAATTGTCTAATACTCTTGTTTTCAAATGGGTAAAAAGTTTACAGTACATAACATCCTCCACCATATAAACACACATTGTGTACATCATTTTTTTATGTTATATATTTGATTTAAACCTAAGTTACTCATTCAAATTGCAACCATGTAACAAAATAAAAATTATAATAAAATGATAACACTTTATGAATTTCTATTATTTTTGTATTATGAGTTTTGAACATGTAAAATACTACAATATACTGATTCATGTTCCAAATGTGTATTGCGTGTTCTGCAAATTATCAAGAGCAGTAGTACATCTTATTACTAAGTCACTGTAAGGCCTTACCTGAGACCACAGTTCTTCAGCAGCTGTTGTACTACTCTGCTCTACTCTTCTGGACTGTTTGACATAATGCTGAGTTTATGATGTAAAAGGACAATCTTTCTAATGACTGTGTCTATTAGTGTATTTAAGCTAAAATAGCTAAAATGTGATATTCACATCTGTTCATTTAGGTTACATAAGTGTAGATTTTTTATTCTGCGTCAGTGGTGAACAGTAATCTATCTCAAAAACCTGTGATAGCACATACTTGAAACCACATAGCTGTGATTTAACAGGGGGGTGTATATTCACGGCACTTACAGAACCGGAACGGGTGCAAACACTGCTGGGGATGAGTTGCAAGCGTGACTGGGCTTTTATTTTTATTTTTCCTTGGTCCAGCTGGTCCCAATGTAGTTGATTGCCTCATCTTTGCGTCTATGATAGCTTCAAGGACACAGTGGAAAATACAATAACAACAGAAAATAGGAGTAAGGATGAGGCTATGACTGGCAATTCATAGAACAAAAGATTCTACTTGGTATTATTACTTTTATTATTATTTTAAGCATTAAAAATAGCCCTCATTTTCTGTTTCAAAAATATATTTAGATTTTGCATTCATGGTAAAAAACAAAACAAACAACAATCAACATCTGAACACCTCAAATTTTTGCTATTGCTCCTCTTTACATAATGAAAACGTTACTTTCAGACGTTTTTTTCTCAGTCAGATGATGAAATTACCAATTTTACTATTAATGTCAATCATGTAGGCGCCTACATTTAGGACACCCTGGTTGTATGAAATTAGACCAGGGTTTGACAGCAAGTACAGAGTGAAGGCGAATCCTTAGAGGAAACATGAAGGCACTCATGAAAGCATGATTTAATTTCTTTTTGACATTCATCAGTGTTGACAGGTCGGGTGATTATTTTTTAGTGACTGCAAAATTAAATGAATGCTGCAATCTGTTCTTTGTACTTCAAGTAATTATTTCACAAAATTTTGTCCCAGTGATATAGTCTGGACAAAATAATTACCAGAGTCCAGTAATGTCAGAATGATTGTGCGCGTCTGTTGTTCAAAGAATTTGAATGCTCTTCGTTCTCATTTTCTTATCAAAAGCAACATTCAGATGACTTCAAGTTGATTTTTTTAAAAACTGCGATTCGTGCAAGACCTTCTCCCACAATCCCTAGAAGCAGCTCTTTTATTCCCTTCAACTTTGAAAACTTCTAAAAAGGAACGATTACTTCCAAGCAACAAAAGACAAATGAGACAGAAGTGAATGTTTGTCTATTTCCCTTGAGGAAGAAAACACTTACCTCAAGGGTGCTGGAGTGATTTGGAAGGCAGTGAGGAGGTAAAAAAACATTCTGCGTTGTGCAATCATATTTCCTGCAGTCATACACAATTATGTGTGACTGAATTTAAAACATGAAAAGTCCCTAAATGATCTATTACAACTTTTTTAAGACAATTATCATATTCAGAACTACTCTACTTGTCAGAAAATACATGATTGTTTTACGCACTTTGTACTTTACAAAGATGAGATAAACATTGTAGAGGATATGCAAATCACTGAAAGACTCTGTATTATATCATCATTTGAGCATGACTTTGATGATTTCTACAATGTTCTCATTGTCCTTCAATTTCCATAAAAAGAATGAATATATCCTTCTAGTAAGAATAATCTGTAAAAATCTTGATTTACTTAGAGTGGCATGGAAAAAGTATTTTCCCTCTTCCTGGTTTCTGTGTTTTTGCATGCCTGTCACATATATATGTATATATATAACCTGAGGAAATAAACTTCGGTGTCTGTCTATTGTGTGGCCAATATTGCATCAAGGTCTACTTTGAAAGGTCAACTTGCGCATAGTTGTCATGGCTCTATGTCATTTGACCCGGTGTTTTGAGTTTTCTTGTGTTTTGGTATCTTTTATGTATTATTATTATTTTCATTTAACTGATTAGTTTTGAGTTAATTCTTATTATGTCTCTGAGTTTACTTATGATCAGTTTAGTTACTTTTTTTTATTAGGATCCCTTGTGTCTTTGTCCTCTGTGCCCCTCTCTGTGTGTCTCTGTTATGTGCCTGTGTGTGATCCTCATGTCTTGGTTTTCCCCATTTAGTTCCCATGTTCCCCTCCTTTGTTTATTCCATGCCTCCCCTGTCTGTCGTATGTGTTCTCCCCAGCCCTTCCTGTCCTCTATATGTGCTCCATAGTTATGTCTGCATCTTGTCTCCCAGTTCCCTTGTTCAGTCCTTGTTTTAGTCTTCCTTTGTCCTGTTTTATTTTGACAATCTTGTGGTCTATGTTCAGTGTGTTTCCCCTGTGGTGCCATGTTCTTTTGTATCAGCTGTGTTCCCTATGTATTTCCATTTCCACCGACCAACTCCTGTCTATATGTATTGTGTGAGTTTTCCCCCAACCTTCTTCGTCGCGCCTGCCCTTCCCCTGTGGCTCTCCTGTGTCCCTCCCGTGTTCTGGATTTTGTCTTGTTGTCTTAGTTTCGCCCAGTTCAGGCGTTCCCGTGTTTAGTTTGTTATTTACGTTTCTCCCTGTTGGGTGTGTCTGCCTAAATAAATGGCACGCTTTCAGTTAATTCATGTTTTCAGCTTTTGTAGTCAGCATTTGGGTCCTGACATGAAAAGAATACACATGATGCATAATGATAAGATGCAGGTTTTTGTTTGTTTATTTATTTTTTTATTTTAGTGTTATTTAGTGTTATACTGACCAAAGGTAAATCTGACCCAAAGGTAAATCTTGAAGAAATAGTACATAGTACATGTTGGTATTAACTACATATAACATAAAAATTCTCCAAACTGGAATTTTTTTTATTTTCATACATCTCCTGCAATTTTTAATCAAGAAGAAGGTTTGGACTCCATCAGCAGCTCCCCAATGACTATGGTTGTCCTAATTATTTTTAAAAAAAGGAAATTAATATGTGCTAACCTAGCATCTCACTTGCTTTTACATCAATATTACTTATATAGATGTTATAACATATAAAGTTTGATTGTTGTCATAAAGTCTAGTCCACTTTTTGCTCCTCCATCTGAGACTATTGACAGCCACCGTATGATACACTGAGACTGTTTTCTTTCGCTTTGCAAAGGCTGTCAAGTGAGTTTCTCCTGAAATACCAATTATATGTACAATCTGACAATACTACAGCCTACCTGACTGCATCTGGTCACTCTCTCTCTCTGGGGCTACATCTTGAATGGTAACATTGACAGCAGCTGTGCAATACCTTTGACAACTTTTTAAAAATTGTGTCGCATTCAAATTACTGGAGGACATAAATGTTGCACTGCTCAAATAATAGATAGGACATAACATTGCTGTCCACAGCCTGAAATCTTACACAGTCACTGTTCTCTCCTTTCCACAAGTTCATCCATACCACGATGATATGCAGAAAAACAAAATGTTTTTCCTTGTTAAGGTGATGAGGTGTATACATTTGACAAGCTGGTACCGTGGTGTAGTAGGGTACAAAGAACAGTCAGACAGATCATTTCAGTAAATCAAAAAACAGAAACTTGATACTACGAAATAAACCAGATTCTGTCAACCTGTTTTGAGTGCACTTGTATCTGATATTAATGTTCTATAAATTGCCATAATTTCTATTAGTCTACAAATCTTAAAATCCTATTCTGTAACAATAGTATACAGTGGACAATTGTTGCCCAGTCTTCCTTCTGTTTTTCCCCTCTCCCCTCATGAAGTCATACTTCTTGAAAACCCCTGAAAACAGAGAGTTAAAAACCAAATCATATTCCATAAACCAACTAAAATGTGAGCCTGCCTCGACTATAAATAAATAAATTTAAAAAAATTAAAAAATATGAAACCTCTTTTGGTCTCTTTAGTGTGTTTACCCCATCATAACAACTGTTGAGAACTCCAGCAGAGCTCTTGTATTTTTCTTTTTTTTAATTAAGGGAATTCTGGTTTAGTTTTATGGTAATATCCCCATAGAGGTGCCAATGTACTGGTTGGATGCACTCATACAGTCTATGGATGCCTCTTGCTAACCAAAACGATTTACTGTAAACCGTTTTAGCTGCTAACATTTTGTTCACATGTAATCAGTTATGGCTCCAAAAACAAATCTGTGATTGCAAATTCGAGGCTTCAAAAAGCAGCCCACATCATAGGGACGAAATCATGGCGGCTATGTCCACCTGGAAGAACAAAATTAAACTGTATATGATGATTATTTACCCCCAATAGCAGTTCTCTGGATTGCAGGTAAAATAATCACCTGGTCAGAATAATTTTAGAAAAATCAGTCATTTTGTTAAACTCTACCCAGTGAGCAGAGGGTAATGGATCTGAAATAACCCATTAAATAAGAAATTAATTAAAATAAAGCTATGCTATGAGGTCTCAGAATATACCCTTAAAATGTCATGTCTACATCAGAAAAAAGAGAAAATCACTCTGAGAATCTTCATTTGATGTTCACTTTGGCTCTGCAGTCTATATCTATTTTTTTCCACTCTGCTTTTTATAGATCATTCAGCTCTGTCCAAACAACACATACTAGTAGTAATCAGAACATTTAATGGAATTGGAGAAGGCTATACAATACACAAGCATTAGGCAGGACTAATTTCAAAAGAAGATGTAACAGTTAACCAAGAATATACTCAAGTTGTTTTCAATGTGTTCTGCCCTCTAATCTTACGGGACTTTTATGGGCACTGGATATGTCTTTGCTCAAATCTCCAGAAACACTTACAGCATAAAAAATATCCTTATTACCATGGGGACTTCAATCTATCATAGATGCAGTTACACTATTCAGGTGGTCGAAAACACACATCCAGGTTTAGAACATCTGTCAACACCTGTGGTAAAAGACTTTTTAGGCCTCACAGGCTGACAAAATAAAAACCTCACAACTGTCACAGTCATCTAAAATGTCGTGGTTGATGCTTCATATTTCATCCAGTGTTTATCAAACATTGTGTTATGCGTAGAAGACATTAAATTGGAGGAGACAGGGTTGAGTAAATTTAACCCTGCTCAATACTTTCATGCAGGATACAACAAGCAACATCAACGGCCATGAGGGAGAACAATGAATGTCCCAGGCTATTTGAGCATGACAATGGCCATTTATATTTCAATGAAATATTTCTACTTGTTGTTCATAAACATGCCTGAAAGAGTAAAGCTTCAGAAAAGAACATTGTTACCTTTGGTGTGACTCATAATTAACAGCCATACATATGGCGCAATATCTGAAATAGTTCTTTATACGGTATACTCATAATGCTGTGCAGTGGAACTTCTCTTAGTGTGGTAAAAAGAATTCCTTTGAAAATCTGTACTTTGTTGTTCAATCCATTTTCTTTCACATACAGATTTGCAAGTCTTAGTAACTGTTTGTTCTTAACTTTTTGTTACAAAATTAATATTTGTCACGTCCATTAAATGTTAGGAGAGTTGAACCAAAGGAGAATTTATTCAATTTCAACTGAGCACTTTTGGGTTCACAGGTGGGGATAATATTTATTGTGAAAAATCTTTTTTTTTTTTTTTTACAGTGTCTGCTATTATTATCTCTTCAGCCCTTGAACCTCTCTCGAGAACATGAGCAACAAATTGTGGAGGGTCAACAGGATCAGGTACAACTGTTGTCACAAGAGGCCATCTCCAGTCTCTCTCCACCTTCCAAACAAAGCCTGACATTATTTCTCCTTGCAACACACATTTTTGTGAGTCAGAAATTAAACAATCACTATGGTGTGATAGGCAGTGAAATACAATTTGGAAAAATGGCCAACGGGAAAAGAAAATTGGTTTCATTTATAGAATAAATTGGCACATATGATATTTGTTGCAGTAAATACCACTATGACAGAACTTTTTTAGTTTGAATCTGAAAAAAGAATTATTTTCATGTACTGTTATCTGACCAGCAGCAGAGTGGCTCTGGCAATTAGTGCTGGGTTCCTGGCAAACACACTGTGATGACAAGACTTCAGGAAGTCACTGTGCCTAGCTTTGCCAGAAAAACGTGACGTCATGTCACTCCCCTAAAACCATTTTAAAATTCGATTTTGAAACAAAAATAGATAAATACATACACAAACTAACAGTTGAATGAGAATGTTCATTAGTGAGTTTTTGATGTTTAAAATAGTTAAAATGATATTAACTGTATCACTGTGTAAGTTTGGTATGGGTGAATTCTACCTCTTTTTTTTAACCTAAACTTCATGTCATTTCCCTTGTGCCAAGATAGGTGCCTACTCATTTTATGCCATGTTTATCACATAGCATTGTCTGATTAATCCCAAAAGTTACTACAGAAATTCTAAATTTCTGACTAAGAGACACATTAAATTAGTTCACCTCATAATCAGCAGATGTTCTTAACTTTTGGATCTGGATAGCTTGGCACCAGTTTTTCTACATTAATTTCCCGAGACATTGCAGAAGTCCTAGCGTGTCATGTAGTTTGACAAATTGAAATCAGAAGAAAAATAGCAAATTAACCTTGTCCTCAACAAATATTCAGTCTTAGGACACCTATAGGATGCATCACCAAGTTTATAAAGTTGAGTATGTTGATAGAGAATCGGTAGCTTATTGTGGTGTCTGGTCAATTAAGGCTGGTGATTAGGACATGGAACGTCACCCCTTTTTGAGCCTGAGCTAGTGCGTGAGGTTGAGAGATACTGGCTACATATAGTCAGGCTCACCTGAGTTTATGCTCTAGCTCTAGAACCAGTCTCCTGGAGAGGGGCTGAACTCTCTTCCAGTCTGGAGGTGCCCTCGGTGAGAGGCGGGGGCTTGGGTGGGTATCCTGATATCACTTTGGCTTGCTGTCTGTATGTTGGTGGACGAGAGGGTTAGAACTGGGAACAGATGCTGACTGTTGCTCGTATTTCTGCGCCAAATGACAGTTTAGAATACCCCGCCTTCTTAGAGTCGCTGGGTGGGGTGCTCGAAGGTGTTCCAGCTGGAGACTGTGTCGTCCTGGGAGACTTCAGCACTCATGTGGGAAATGACCTGGAAGGGCATGATTGGAAGGAACGGCCTGTCTGATCTGAACCCGAGTAAATAATTAGCATACATCCATTAAGCTGCAAGAACTTAACTGAAGAAGAACTGCTTTTGCTACTGCAGTCAACTGTCAGTACTTTAAAAAGCACTTTACTTCTTTTTTTAGTTCATACATTGACATAGATGGCAAAGGTGGCAAAGCTGTCATGCATGCTGCTCACCTGTCATCTAATCCAACTTCAGGGTCAGGGGCTTTCACAGAGACATTTTAGACTGCCTTTATTTAGTGAGGGGGGAAACCAACCAAAAGCAAGGCTTATGCACAACACTGCCATGCATAAACACAATCCTAAAACACACCAAAACACAATGCATGCAAATAAAGAAAATGAAATATGATTTTAAAAATCTAGTTAAAATAACATTCTTTATCACAAAGAGGGAATTAGACCATCACCAATTACTGGATAATTTTCCTGACTACCAACAATAGGATACTGAACATCTTCTACACTTTATGGCACTCTCTGTTCATAATGGGTGTCAGAATGCTACATACATATTTGTTTAAGGAAGGGAATTGTCACATGGAAAAGATCATCATATTTTAAACATCTTCAAGGTTTGATGATGTGGTTCACAGATACTATTAACCAACGCCCAAACACAGGCTGATGTAAAGTCATGTAATAATGATACGAACTGTAATTTCCTTTGATTTTAACAGGAACTAATTGCCAAGATTTGAAGTGAGGATAGGGCTAGATAGTCAGGACTAGATGTATTAAATTGCCATTGGTTGTGCTGCAGAGCATTGCCTTCATTAATCACAGCCTCCTGTCACATCAGCTGTTTCTCATTATGGGGGTTATTTAAAATTATACGTACAGAGGTCATGCGTGGTGATTATAGTGAAGCGGAGGAGTTGCTCTGCCAGACACTTCTGTTAAGATTTTTTAAACAAAATAATGGAAAATAATGTATCAGACACTTATATGTGAACACATAGGCATTCTTTCTCTTCTCCTTAGACTAGACAAGTGTAGCCATAACAAATGTTTATTTCAAAGAAGCCTAAACATTAGCACATAGGTTAATGGGACAGGACCCACGGGAACAGCTCACATGGTTAATGCCTGTATCTTTGGCAGCACACACATAAGTTATAGGTAAAAATATTCCTTTTTTTAATCTGACAGTTTTCTTGGTAACACTTTAGCTGTCAGTGGTCTTATTAGCACTGAATTACAGAAGGATAACAACAGTGTGGCTCTTGCTATTCTCTTGAGGACGTCGCACTTTTTGAAGCATTGGAGTCTAGCCAGGAGTGAGATCACCCTGTTACTGCTACAATTAAAGACAAAATAGGCTTCCCTCTATATTAAAACAGTATTTTTTTTCTGAGACAGTTTCAATAGCCTGCAGCTAATGACAGAGAAATAACAACTGAGAATAATATTGTTTCTCTTTCTGTCTTTTTCAAATAGAGACAGGTTTGTAAATCTTGATAGTTCATTGTTTCTAATTATCAGGAATTTTGCAATCAAAATAACATCTGCATATGTATTCAAGTTCATAAAAATTACTTTGTCAAGTGCTTAAAAAGTAAAGAAAAAGTGTACAAGAAACACAAGAACTGAGCAGAATATAGCAGAATTTGCCCGCTAAATAGCAGCCACAACCCACATTAATGTAGTAGGAGTCATAAGACAAACCACAAAATATATAACTTTTTCATTTATTTTGAAACTGATTCATTACCTATGTCAAGCCCCTGATGTCCAGAGAACAGGAAGTCTTCATGGATGAAGAGGAAAGGCAATAGGAACACACTGTAAATGTCAAAAAGCATGTGAGTGCGAATGTTTATTCAACCATTTCTTCCCATTTTTCCATCAAAAGCAATTTTATTCCCTACTTTGTCCATTTTAAGGAACTGTGCATAAAATCCACCATCATATTAAATATACCCAGAGACTGCACAGGGCATTTCTTATCTTCCCTTTCAGGAAAAAAGAATAGGCACTTATCCTAGAAACAAAAAAAAAGAAGAAGAAAAGATTCACTGCCATCTATGGCTGAACTAGTCATTGAAAAGACATTAACGTTTCTCAAAAGAGCAGAAAGCACAGTACCATCCAATAGCAGACCTTAGATAAGTCCCTCCAGTCATTACAACTCCACATTCTTCACAAGAAGGGAAAGATGAAAAGTAAGACTTGGCAAGACACATGTGATTGAAGGACAATCAAATTCAATTAAATTCAAACAACTCAAATAATTCAGCTTTAAAAATGTTAAGTTTAAATTTTTTTCTCTAAAGGTTTCAACATTTAAAGTCCTGAAAAGCACATAACCTTAGTTTTACCACTGTTATTTGCTGCCTTATCTAGAAAGTGCTGTTGTGTAAAATAATCAGGATTTTTTTTTAAATTAGGGGCAAAACTTTCAGCCGATGAAGATATTACAATATTCTGATGCTGGTGCTCATAAAAAACCCATAACAGTTTTTTTTTTAGTTCATCCTTGGAGCCTTTGACATGTAGGAAATTATCTGAAAGCTAATGTATAACACCACCATCCCCTGTTCAATAAAAAAGGAATGGTTTGCATAGAGCTTTTTAATTATCTGCATGTTTAGCAATTAAGCTAACAAACCAGCTAACTCACTATCAGCACTATTTCACTCTTAACGAATGTAAAAAATTATTTCTAACTAATTATAGTAATAATAAACTAATAAAACTTCTAATCATACCAGGAAGTTACCATTTTTCATTCTTCGTGGTGACAGAGTCCCAGTGTCTGCCAGACAGGAAGAAATTGTGGACTTCATTCAACATGCCTTGCGCCACTTGCTGTGTTTCTTGATTCAGGATAAATCTATACACACACACACACACACACACACACACAGACACACACACACACACACACACACTGCTCGCATCTCTTTATAGATCTGGCTGTGCAACTTGTTTGGTAATGCACACACAGCGGAGGAGGAGTTGCATTCAGTGTGACAGCCGCCTGTTGTGAAAATAATACCTAATTGGAAAACATAACAGTTTCATCTGAAACAGCATGTGTTTACAGGGGTATATGGAAACATTTACTCAATACTTTATTGAAAGTATGTTTCACTGTTCAACACTGAGCTCTTACAATAGAAAAAGTTTGGAACACTTTATAATAATGGCACACTATTAAGCATTAGTAAGGTATTAGTAAGTGCTCTATTCAGCATTTATAAAGCATTACTAGATGTTAGATAAGTCTTTTGTGATCTAAAGTCTGGACTTACCTATTCTGCACTAATGTCTAATAGTATGTCTATATTATAAAGTGTTATATTGTAAATATGTAAAACCACGTAATTATGCCAGAGAGATTTAAAGGGGCTCAAGCAAACTCAGGAGCTATGTTGTGCAAGGTAATTTCCCCTTTGCAGGGTCAAATAAGGCAAATTGCTGAGGGCCCAAGAATGATTCAAAAGACCTCTGCGATGAACGTTTCAACAGGAATACAGGAACAGGAAGAAATGTTGCCCAGAATAGGGATACCAAGCCCAGACCCTTGGGCCAGGTGTAGGGACCAACCACCCTATTCCTCTCTACGTTGGAGTTTTCCCTTGTTGATGACAGGGTTGTTTTACTGTGCCATCGGGTTGGGGAATGGGTTCTGGCTATTGTTAGTGCTTAACACTTACATGGGTGATGACAGTGAAACCTGGAGGGATGTGATTGAGAAGGATTGCTTGTCCAATTTGAACCCAGGAGATCTTCAACTCCCACCTCCAGAAGTTTGACAGTATTCAAAGGGATGCTGGGGACATTGAGTCCAAATGGACCATATTCCACCTCCATTGATGAGGCGGCTACACCTAATTTGCCACCAATGCTGCAACCTCTGGATTAAATGGTGCATACCATAGCTGAATGGAGCTATCAACCTAATAAAGGAGTCCTATTTTGGTTCTATCACTGGCAGAAGAAAAATCTTGGGTTTGCAGGGATTTTGGTGAGGCTACGGACTTCCGCTTAGCCTTGGAGTGATTCTGGCGAATCATTGAGCAGCTCACGAAGGGGAAACAGTTTCTTGCCCACACTATATACATATACCTTTTTCTCTTTATTATTGTGATTTGGTGTTGTATATATTACATAAAACTGAAATGAATTGAATTGAATATGTTGTGGATGCAGTGCTAGGGAAGAAGAGTATGTCTATTGTTGTACCTGGGATTCAGGAAGAACAATGCGATTTTCAGCCTGGTAGTGCAACACTTTATACTCTTGAGGATATTCAAGATAAGATGCATAGAAGTTTTTCCAAGACAAATCTAATTGTTTAGAATATAACAATTGTGTTAAGTGTTGTGCATATAAACACATTTAAAGATATGTATATATTGCAATAGGAAATATTCTTAGAATTATTGTTCCCAAATTAATTCATGATACATAAATTAGATTCCAAATTTCTGTAAGTGAGACTGATCTGTTATTACTGATGATGGTAAGACATTAGAGTGGAATGCAGCTTACTGGAACCTGTATCACTTCTGTGTGCCCTCCAATACACCCTGTACACTACTGAATGTCACTGCTCACATCTTCAACACCATAAACATTGATGAGATTACGTTAAAATCATTTCACAGTTTGCAGTTCCCATCAAGCCCTCTCTGCAGTTTGCCCCCAGTCATGTACATCTCTATCCAGATAATGTGTTAATCTCCTCTACAGTGAGGACAGAGTCTCTGGAGATCGCTTGTCTATTTCATGGGTAGTTTCCCACAGAAACTAAATGGGAAGCATGGTGGCTTAATTATTCTGAACATTTTTTATAAGATATCTCGATTATATAAAAAGCCAGATAAAGGTGGAGTTTGCATTTTGTGCTAAAAAAAACATTAGACTATGTTTATAGGACACAATTCTTTTAAAAGTGAGTGTGATTTTTACCACTTAGTCTGACTTTGGATAAAAAATAAGCAACACATTTGAGAAACTGCACCTGTTTTCCCATGAAGAGATTAAAACCTGAGAAAATTCTGTTTCACTGTTTGTAGAAATTGAGTGCTGAGTACTTTTTCAGTTTGCTGCAACATAATTCATCATGTTTGAATGGAGGAATTTGCTCTAGAAGTGGGCAGACATGATCTCGTTTTGCTTCCATCTTCAACCAGTGATAAAGTTACCTGGTCTGTAAAGCACCAACCACCTGGTCCATCATAGGGTCAGGATCAGCGGTATCCAATAATCTGTAGCCACTGGGTTACCTGGTCCGTCATAGGGTCAGGATCAGCGGTATCCAATAATCTGTAGCCACTGGGTTACAGTGGCTACAGATTATGACGGACCAGGTGGTTTGTGCTTTACAGACAAGGTATTAAGGATCCCTTTTACTTCAATGAGTACCATGAGGAGGACTTCTTCAGTGGACTCCAGCTTACCAGAAGGCAGGTTTGTGGTCTCGCTGTGGTCAAAAAAGCCATTTTAGTGAGAACAGGTCTCTCACGCCATTTCTGGCACTCCACTTATTGTCTCCGATGCCTCTGAATTACTTGTTGACTTCTGATGATACAGTAAATGTGCCACATCTCTGCAAAGACACAATCTGGGCCAAGATGCAAGAGAAGCGCGTCAAAGTACTGGACAAGGAGCTTAGATACAGGGTGTTCAGAAGACAGGACAATAGGGTGTATGTTAAGTCCAGGCCTTCTGCATGTCCCTTACATTTTCCAACCCTTTGCCAGAGCCATCATATCTTCAGTTAGTAGGTGGGTGGGACATCACCTCCAGCACATTACTGGCCCACTTCTGCATCTTAAATCCTCCAGTAGCCAGTAGTTGTTATCCAGTTGTCCCAGAGATACTTATGTTGATGTAGAATCAGAAGAGATTGGAGACAACTGTCCACATAAAAGGCAGTGTTCAGTGACAGATTCGTACACGTCTTCATTCATTTCCCTCACGGTGGTCTCGGGCATGTCACTTTAAAGCATAAGTGTCAAGGGCTGCAAGTGGTGCCAAATGGTAGCACATTCATTCACATCAGGTGGACCCTCCTAATGTCCATCACTTAACAGGAAGTGAAGCAGAAGGTGATCTTCTGGAAGCAGGCATACCTGGCAGAACATGGCCTTTGTATCACCACTTATGGCCACAGCATGCTGGCCGAATCAGAATATCATGCCTCAGAGTAAAGGTCTAAGCGTGGGGCCAGGCAGCAGGAGGTCATTAAGAAGCAGTTTGCTGGTACAGTACAAGGAGCAGTTGAAGACTAGGCAGACTGTTATGGTGCACAATAAGCCTCTTGAGGGGCCTTCACCTGAGGGAAGTTTTTGCGGTGCAGCAACGGGGTGGTGCATTGCTCAGCGCCCTCGACTTGTACCCAAACTGTCTCTGATTCAAGCAATATATAATGCTTGCTGATCCCACTTTGTGCTTGACATCCTCATTTTCATTTCTGAAAGGGAGGATATCAACCTGCCGCAGCCTTTTTTGCAATCTGGTGAATTTTTGTTGCGATCTGGTCAAGGGCGAGTGTAAGCATGCCTGAGCATCATCTTGCTCCAGAAGACTATTGGTGGGTCCCTTCAGTGCCCAACACAGCTTGGTGTAGACTGCTACTGGCCCGGGCGGTCCATGGATCACAGGAGTAATAAGGCGAGCGTGATCTGATCCAATCAGGATCATAGGGTTTTCACTGAGTAGCATTGTTCAGCTAGTTGTATTTATTCTGCTGTGAATGCATTCAGTATTTGATGCTTTACATTTGGCTTAGCTTTGATGGACATGTTCAATGATATGCTTCCTCCATTTAGCTGTAGGACATCCTTTCTCTTGGTTCGTAGAGTTAGAACCACATTAACAATATGGTTCTCTCCGAACTGTCATCCAGTAGTGCAAAGGTGTCCATGGTCATCTTCCCAATGTGGAGTTGAACTCTCACAACTTTCACAATTTCACTACATAACATAACAACTGTACACTGTTCAAAGTCATATCAACTGGTAAAAGAAACAAGTAAAGCTGGAACAAGGCTGGAAATGATCAAGTAATTGGACTACTGTGGTTATTGCTAACTAGCAGATGCACAAAAGATAGGAAGTGTCAAAATATGTCAAAACATGACCCAGATAAAATCATGCTTATGTGACGCACACCAGTTGTAACAAAGGATGGGCTATTCCCAACAGTTCCCAACAGCCCAACAGCTCTGTGCTGCGTCATCAGCCCAGTCATGCTAGTCAGATCAGGGCCAATCCCATGAATGCACAAGGACTACGGGGTAGTGTACTAACAGGGACTTTTCTATATGTACTGATGGTGCAATTGCTGCCTAGTCATAGAGATAGACACCTCACAGAGTCACATTATAATAAATCACATTTTATTTAACTCTAATGTAGTCTATTTCCCTACAGTTAGTTTATTTCACATTGGTTTTCTGCCTGATCATGCCTATGCTTAAAGTTTCATTCTGTGGCAGAAAGTGGCTGCTCTAAACCAACAAAGTCTGTCTGTCGTCCTTGCTCTGTTTATTTCTCCTGGGATGTTTCTGTGGGATTATATTGTCAGACTACTGTGTTCATCCCTGTGTGCTTTATTTTCAAAGTCACAGCTCTATGCTTTTTTTTGACAAATCAGAAAATAGTCAGTTGTAAACAGCAGTTATGAAGCTTCACAAAAGCCTCTTGTTAAATATTCAATATTTTATACAGCTGCTTATGTTTTCCTCACAAGATTCTGAGATGCTTTTCCATTCAGAACAGTTAGAAAGCAGTTTTATCTGAGTTATTATAGACTTTCTTTTATATTTCACTTTTGACCTCTCTCTTTATCAAGGCATACCTTTTCGTGGAACTGGATGTTTGAAACTAGATTCTAGAGATTCCTTTTGGCTAAAATCACAGGAGATTTATACAGTTTATACTTTCTAGCACCAAAAAGCATGTTATAGTGAAAGTCCAGTGACTTTGATCAGAAGACCACATTTTCCTCCCTCTAATGTGAACATTAACCCAAGCTCCAGTCCTATCTGCAGGATTTTATGCACTGAAGGACTGTATCAATAAGCAGGTGCTTAAGAGTTCCTAATAAGATGTTAGGCAAGTGTGTATATGCTGATAGTGTTGGTGCAACTGTGCTTTTAGTACCCCCCAAATCACCAATTCACAAAATACCTATTTTGTGAATCACCCATTCACAAAATAGGTGATTTTGTGAATAGTTTTGACTCATAGTGACATTCTAGGAAGTGGAAGGAAGTAGGAGGTTTTAAGGAAGTTGGTCTCGATGACTGCCACCAATCCACACGCATCTGCCCTCAATCTTTCATCTTTTGAGGCATTATCTGTATGTATATTGTTTATTTGATACTTAACTCTAGTTCTATGATTTTATTTTGTAACATCAGTGAATTTTGGTCTATAACTTAAGTTGTTGAAGCCATGTTAAGAGTGTTGCTATGTTATAAACTGAAGGAAGACAGTTTTCGTCCAGGTGCACACTGTGGTGTATTATTCTGAAACAGCAAAATAAAAGTTCTGTTTTACTGTTGGCTATTACCATGCCTGGCCTGCATTACTTTTATAAGGGATTACTTTTAATGGCCACCACTGTCACCTACTGGCGAAACTCCTAGCACCACAGGATCATAACGAGGAAGATTGTTGGTAGATTGTTACTGTTTACAGAGAGCTGATGTCTGGTTTTTAAGCTTTTTTGAAGCAGGCAGATGTAATGCAGAAAACTACCTGTATTGATAATGAAGGAAATGGTTGCAAGATTCAAGTAAACTGAATCTTACCTATACTCTGAAGATGGATTTTGGCTTATCCAGATAACTTCAGGGTTAACCCTGTGCTTTTTCTACTACTAAGGTGGTTCATTTCTTACCGGGGAAATTGCTACGGTAACTTAAGTTGTGAACGTAATGCACTCCAGAGCAAGTAAATATCCAGATTTGCGATCAACAGATAGCAAATCACCACCTACTGACCAATCAGATTTCCAGAAAATGGAATCACAATTGCTGGAAGATCCCTTGGACGTCTGTGTGAGAAAAATACGAGGGTCTTCTAATGTCTTTCTTTCCCTAAATTTGCATCAGTAATAAATCATTTGTCTAGATTTAAGATTTTTAGATTCTTTGATTTTTTGTTATTATTTTATTTTTCTGTTGGCAGAAAACAGTTTCACAGACACTCTATTGTTCCATTTCTAATATCTAATATGTCCTAAAGCCGGACACCTACACTGTAATTGTATGACATGATCCATAAAAAGTGCCTTAGATTGCTGCCAACACCCCTTTCGTGTGAACGCACAGGGGAAACCCCGGATTAACTTAACGAGTTGATAACCAGCTTTGAGTGGCTGTTTTTCCTGATCAGCAATGTTAGGTTAAGTGAATCCAGATAATGGAAAGATAACATGGGTATGTTGAATGAACTTCATAGTATAGGGCCTCACAGGGATCAAACAATAACACACATTACAACAAAACAATACACACACATATATATACACACAAGGTAATCAGGAAGATGAGAAACACCAGGGTAAATAGCTGAAACTATTTAAAACAACAAGAAACAGGAAGGCAGGAAAAGTGACATAGAATACAACACTCAAAATTACATGAACCATGAACAAACTATGCAGAAACTCAAAAATGCAGGGTTGAAGATAGGACCATGACATGTTTCCATAAATACTGTTAACCAGTCAGCAAAATCAAGTCACTTGGCTGAAGTACAGATCACTTTTGAGTAATGACCTAGCCTACTTGAATCATAGCTTCTCCTATTCACTCCCAAAATAGGTCACTCTATCAGCTCTGCTTTATTGATGTAGGCTTACTTGTCCAGTTCAATTTAGTTACCAGCAAATCTGTCACAGCACACCTTTACATACATCACTGCTGCAGTTTTCAAGTCAAGTCTGATGAGAGAATTGGACTAACAAACAAATCTGTGCAATGAAGGAAGGAAATGTGGAAAACCATGGTAGAAATTGAGTGCTGAGTACTTTTTCAGTTTGCTGCAACACACCTGTCATAAAAATGTGTTCACTAAGCTCACTCGTCTATCTTTTAGCATTTTCCCCAAACTTATTTATAGTTTATAGTTTATTTATACTTTATTTATAGTTTTAATAATACAGCATTCACCACTGCTTTTTCATAACTCTCCCTAATTCAACCTCGAGAGCTGGAACATTGCACAAACAACAGACATACTTCATTAATTACATACTACTTACATATATTATGTGTACATATTTAATTTTTTCATGTATATTTTCCTATATATTCCTGTACAACACCACTGCCAAAATGTATGACTGTAGTATGCAAAAAAAGTTCATTCGTTGACTTTTGTGTGTGTGTGTGTGTGTGTGTGTGTGTGTGTGTGTGTGTGTTCCTGTCTTTCACAGTATAATTGTAAATTCATTTTTTCTTATATACGCACATCACAGAAATAATGAGATGAGTAAGGGAGTAGCAGGTGCTTTGAGGATCTAATATAAACTGAGTAAATATATGATGGATAAAAAAGGCTTCCACTGCTGGTGTGGAAGTTGAGTGACTTAAACAAAGCAAAGTTCTTTTTGTATTTCACCGTGCTTGACGTCTTCCCTGTTTTCATTATAAAAGGTCACTGATTGATTAATTGATAGCATCGCAGAAATGTTCTGATTTTTTTTTGTACTTTTCTAATTTCCATATGAATCCATGGGAATAAAGAGAGAAGTTATTAAAATTGGATAAACATTGAGCCAAAAGTAGAGGTGATTGCGGTCTCAGCATGAGCACTGGATTCATAATGTATAATTCATTACACTAGTTTCTGATAAAAAAATTATAATTAAAATTTACCCAAACTTTAAACTTAAAATGAGCTTAAATACCTTATATGGTTATAATTTGTGTATGTGTTAAAAATATATACTGCCCAATACTGGCTGCTAGCCAGTACTACCCAGTGCTGAGTTCCTTGAATTTGAATAAAGATAATAAATGAGGCAGAATAAATCCCTTGTACCATAATCAAAATGGACATTCAAACTGAAAGGCAGTTCATATGTCAAAAGGATGTTAAATAGTGACCAAAACGTATATGAGGCTGTGCTGTGCTGATATAAATCCATAGGATCATCAAATGCAAAACATACAAGCTGCATGATGTAATATAAGTGCTGACACAGTTCCCAGAATAGTCAGCTTTGGTGCCCCATTCAGTCTCAGTTGGATTGTAGGATGCCTGAATTTTGTAGTATTTATGTAGCCTCTTTTACCAGAGCCTAGTTGTCCAGCCTTCTGGGGCCTCTGGTGGTGGGACATGCCCAAATGACCTCAACCAAGACTAGGGACTCTAGTCTCTGACCCTTCTGAGTGACCATTCTCCTCACCCTGCCCTAGCACACTTCAGAAGAACCTTTTTTTTTTTTTTTTTTTTTGCATACAACCAGCAGAAATAAGAAGAATTTATTTCTGAGGAGCTTACAGGATACTCAACTCGTACTAAAGTGTGTCAAGCAAATACCTCTTACATCGTTATGCCATAACCTGCAGGTTTCGGTATTGAAACAAGGTCGGATGGACCTTTTTTTCATGTCGTTTATACCAAATTCTCCAACAGCATACTGCAAATGTTGAATGATGTGCTAAAATAAATAAGTGACAAGAGCAAGAAAAAGGCCCTTTTTTATCTGCAGAGCTCACTGGACTTAAAGGTTGTTGGTTCAAGCTCACACAGAGATGATTTAGCACGTATGTAAACTCTGCGATTGGTGGGTCTGGGAGAAAAAGAAGTAAAGGAAGATAACCCCAGTGAAGGTATGTATGTAAGCTATTACCTGATTCAGAATATGTTTCTCATATTGACTGATATTGACTGATAAAAACCTGATTATCATAAGCATAATGACAAGATGCCTGGATCACCAAGTTACACACCCCTGAGCACAAATCTTTGGAGAACAATCACCACCTAGCTTTAGTGGTTTTTTCTTCAGTAAGCAGACATATACAGGAATGTGTACATACATGTACACAGAGTAGTTTGAAATGGAAAGTACTGTACCTTACTGAAAAAGGAAAAGTAATCATCACAACATAACTTTACTAAAAGCGCTAAAGTACCTTATATTTTTCTTGTTTTTTTATGCCGATAATACTATAATGTACATTTTCAGGTGTACACACATACACATACCTGTTGTTCTACCTGACGATCTCCTCCTCTGCCATCTTTCAGTGCCTCTTGCCAGTACTACTTCTCTCGCTATATCTGTTGCACCTGTGACACAATGTGTCATTCACAGGCATGTTGTTTTGTTCCCTGCTAACTGTGTTTATATGGTCAGTGATAACCTTTATTCAACAAGGCACTGCCAGCACACTGCCTGTGACTATTTGTGTCACTTGGTTAGGGTTATAGTTAAAAGGTTAGGGTTAGATAAAAATCTCATTGTGCTTTATCGACACAGGTACCAGCACTGACAACTGACGAAGCAGTTCATTTGAATATTATGATTCAGTTTCACTTCTCTGTGTAACCGATTGATACTTATCGTGGGGCCCTGCCTGAAAATTCAAACTTATGCATTTCAAGCTATTTAAAGCTATTTATCCATCTGTCAGTCAGTATCTCTGACAGTCTGTCAGTTTGTGTATAGACATACAGTACGGTAAACACACATACATTTTTAGGAACGACAAAATGTGTGTAAAGTTTTCAAAATAAAGCCAGTGGGGTTTTTTCAGCTTTAAAATTTATGGAATTTTCAGAATAAAAGCTTTAAGTTACATATGCGCTTACCAATATTTGGTTGACCACAGCTATATTTGACTTTCAAAATAAAAGCCCCAGGATAGTTTGTAACAAAAGTCTCCAGACACTGGATGGTATTAAGATGCTTAAATGGTTTGAAATTTTCAAAATAAAAACCCCTAGTTAATTTCAGGAAAGCAATATAATGTTCAGAGACATCTTAGATTTTTAAAATAAAAGCCCCCTGTTAATTATAGAAGCCTGCATGCTACAAGATGTTACATTTTCAAAAATAAAGACATTTTATTTAGTATTGTATTTGCATGATATAATGTCCCAGTTGTTGAGCAGTCTGACAGACAGCAGTATAGTGATCCTGGCAGTGTCTAACACGAATCCTGAGTTCCTGAATAGAAACTCAGGAGGTTTTAAAAAAATATCAACGTTTGACCCCAACCCTCAATAGACAATGCAATAGAACAAGTCAAGTATCAGCAACAATCCCACTGCAATTTATTCAGAAATGATTGGTTTTATTTCTTATTTTGTCTTAATCTGCATGAATGATTAAGTAGCCTTAATATTTTAATGTACACCAAAAACAGACAGGACATGACAGCAGGGAGCAAAGAAAATTTTAATGCACTCTAATGAGTAATGTGTGTCAAAATAGACTATACTGTTTGTTTGTTTCTTTAAAAAAGAAGTAACAGTGAAAAGAGACAAAAAGAGTCATTTTATTCAGTCTTTACTTTCTTAACTTACATTTTCATTAATATGTAAATCTGCAATGCTTCCAAATTTGGCAGGTGAATTGTGGTTTACACAACTTACATGAAAAAGGAAAACAGCCAATAAAACAAGAACTGAAGATTTAAAAATAAATCCTGAATATTTAGAAAAGGAAGGAAGCAAAAAAGTAAGGATAATAACAGGAACCCTAGATTATACAATCCATGAAACCATAACAATATCACATAAAGAATTCCAAATTGTGCCACAAACCTACTAACAGAAAATCAAGAGCAGCAAACTTTTGGAACAACTGAAGTGCAATTTCAGTTTTCACTAAGGAAAAAAATAATTGGTAAATTACACCTGGCGAAATTATAAAAATCCTGTTTTGCTTATGTGTGTACCAGACATGTGCCCATTTCCTAAAATGTAGAGTGAAAACAAATCAGGCCATTTTTAGGTTCACAAGAATTTTACAATTGCTGCTTTGTGTTTGAAAGCAGTGAGTTTATATGAGTCAGCCTGTCCATTTTCCAGCCATGCTGCCAGCAGTGAGTTGACACTTGTAGTTTTTTATTTCCATATGTAAGATGATATTGCAGAAATTTCCAACATCTTAAATGACAGATTACTAATGGAAGGCTGACGTGAAGGGTTTTTCACTTGGATGACTGCAATTGCTGTCTGAAAAATATTACGTGAAAGGAGCATTAATGGCCTCTGCTGAATAGTAGTAGGGTGTTTGACACTTTGTGCTTTAAAAGGTCTCTTTCAAAAAACATATATTTAAAAAAAAAAGCTATAAAAATAATAATGGGTCAAAACCACATAACAATTTCTGTGTCAGACATGTAGCCTGTTGGTCAGAACTGGTTAACCTAAGGGTTTAGGTTGGCCGACTGGACACGTGAGGTTTAGTTCATCCATCCATCCATCCATCCATCCATCCATCCATCCAAGCTTAGGTAGCAGGGCCAGCAGTTTAAGCATAGAAGACCTGACCTGCCTTTCCCTGGCCACTTCCTCTAGCTCATCTGGAAGGGTGGGAGCTCCAAAGGAAGCCAGCTGTCCCGAGTTTGCCCAGGGGTCTGCAGTGGATAAAGAGTCACTTATTAATAAAACTGCCTGTATTTTTATGAGGACAAAGGCTGTTTGTCTGCGTTGTAAATGTTTAATTAAAGATTTTAGCAATGCAAGTCTTTATACCAAAAGAAAGGGAATAATTCAGAGGGTTGTCTTTTTTAGGGGCTACTATGTGGTGAATTTTTTATTTTTTTTGCTCCTTCCCATATGACACCAAATTGGGTTGCGCATGGGCTATGAGCTAAAATTAATGTGAGAACCCTGGTCTATACTATGAAAAGACGCATACTTTCATTCTGAGTTGTATCATGGATTTTCTTTGTTTCAGCCAGCAGTGTAGCTGGCTGTTTTCTGCTTGTCAAAAACAAATAGATTAAAAAATGAATAAGGCAAGGGCATTTTTGATAAACAACAGCAATGGCAAGCTGTTTCATGGCCATCCTACTTAATATAATTCCAGGATACCTACCTGTGCAACTTTGTGCCCCAGTCAGTCACCTTCTCCTCAGTTAGCCTGGCTCATAGTGCTCCTGCTGAATACCCAATTCACCTGCTTGTGTTCAGATGAACTACAGACTTATTGCAACCAGCTCCCATGTGGCACAGCCTGGCCTTCCAAACTTCCCAGTCGCATACTGAAACATTTTCTCTTCCTTTATTTTGAACCTTCCACAATCTCCCATGTGAATTCCGCAAAGTCCATCAGTTTATTTTGTCTCTATTCACTGTTCTCCTCTGTGTTTCTAGAAAAATACTGTACACCGTCAAAGTTCTCTGAACACAGTTTTCAGCCAACTAGTCTTTTAATGGTGCTGTTCAAACGTCTGTGTGGGTTTGATTGGATTTGATTGAACAGACAACTGTGCCATCAGCTTCAGTAATGATGGAGATGTAGTTACTGTAAGTATGTGGCATCATGTTTTTGTCCGTTATTGTCCACTGTTATCTGTTTTGTAAGAAAAGAGCAAAAAAAAAAAAAAAACACCTCTCACATTAAATAACTAAAATTATATATCAAACATTTCTGCTCATGTTTTAGAGCGCAATTCATGTTAAAAAGCAGAAATCACCTCCACATCACCACTGTGACCTTTAGGATGATTCATGAAAGTCTTTTCTTAGTTAATTAAGGCCATCATGTGAATCCTGTGGTATCACCTCAATGTTACGTGTTAATGTGTGAACGAGTTTCTTTGTCTGCTATTTTTTTTATACCATTTGAAGTTATTTAATTTGATTGAATTCCTCTGCTTATTTCTGCTTTTAATTGTGAAGATGATGCTATAGCAACAAACCCACAGGTCACATAAATTTGGATTAAAAATTGGGATAATCAAATTGTAAACAAGCTGACACTTGTGTAGCTTTTAAAAGCCTTATTTATTCATTCACATAGCATTTTTTCTAACATTCACACATGTATCTTGACCAAGGATGGTTCATACTGGAGAACACTACTCCAACTACTGACGTTATGATTACGACCCTCTCTTTGTCCTGAAATGCCTTATACAATGCTAAAAGAAAATGAAAGGAACACTTTAAAAACTGAAAATGAATGGGTAAAAAAAATCATGCTATATACGTATACTGATATGGACTGGGTAATGTGCTAGGAACAAAGGGATGCCACATTTTTATGGAAATGAAAATGATCAACCTACAGCAGGCTGAATTCAAAGACAATGAAAGTGAAAAAAGGAACCAGCAGGTTAATCAATTTTGCCGAAATTCTATTGCAGTAACTCAAAATGGTACTCAGTAATTTGTGGAGGTCATTCTGTAAGGTTTTGGCAGTGCTCATCTTCTTCATCCTTGCACAAAGGAGCAGATGCTGATCCTGCTGATGGGTTAAGGACCTTCTGCAGTCCTGTCCAGCAGGGAAAAACCATCAGAAAAGATTAGAAGGGAAAAAATGTCAGTGGCCTCCGTCTATAAAACAATTTCTGTTTTGGGGGTTGTCTCATTGTTGCCCCTCTAGTGCACCTGTTAATTAATTTAAAGCAGCTGAACCTGATTAATGGCCCCCTCTGCTACTTAGTTGACCACATTAATATGCTAGAGTTTTGATTGACTTGATTCTATACTCTGATTAAAAAGTATTCCTTTTTTTTGGACAGTTTAGTCATGTACTGCAGGACATAATGGTATTCTCAGTGATGCTCTGTTGATATTGATGAGTAGAGATTAGAGAATTAGCCAGATACTTGGGAAAATAATTGTGTTTTGTTGTATAAAAGCTGTGAAAACATTGTTGATGAAAATGTGCCCTTGATCATTGCTAATAATTTGTAAAATCAAAACTAAGAAACAAAAACAAAAGATAATTAAATTCAAAGCAAAATCATAGCCAATGTCACATGTTACATGTCACGTGTGTGAGTTTTCACAAAGCAGTTTAGAATAGCATCATTTTTAATGTTAACAATAAAATAAATAACACTATATAATGATCTAAAATAATTTGTTTGTTGGAACCAAACATGACATACTATACAGTTTATTACAGAATTGGCTCAAAGGATATACATAGCAACATTTGTTACAGCTTGCACCAGATATGATTGACACTCATTAGTGATGATGGCGTATTACATCAGCGGCTACTTCCAGATTCAGAAAGAAACTCCGCAGCAGTGTTAGTCTTTCCCTGCTTGTTTCAGGGTGGCATTTGCACCAGGTGAACATTGTATTCTGTTTTCTGGTTTTGTTTTCTCTTCATAAACATTGTGAACTTCTGTGAGCACTGTGAACAATGTTGTATGAAGACACCATAAATTGTGAGACTGTTGCTTCACTGTATCATACCATCAACACGGTAAAACATGTTAAATGATGTTTAGCACCACAGACGAATATAATGGGAAGGTGCGTCCTAATCAGGACTAAATCTATAAATAGTCTAACAACTGCTGAGCATATTGTTGACAGAGGTAAGTAGACTATACCACCTCTGTCTGCTGTTCTTTAGAAAATCTAGTCCACCAAAGGAGACTTTGGTCAATAACTGGATTCGCAAACAGGTTTCACCCATAAGAGTAGGGCTTGAAAATGGCTTACCTTTAGACTCTCTAGATTTTTTTGTTTTACTAAATTGACTTGATGGTTCACTTTAAGTAGACCAACTTTAACTTGTAAATTGTCTGTGTCATTGTTCAGTGCAATTACTACGTGATTCAATTTCTAAGGACTTCAGTCAAAAGTATAACTTTTTCGTTATGAAGTATGTTTATATGCTTTATGTAGAACATGCTCCCTAATCAAATCCACCCAATCAAAAACACACGAATCCCTCATGGTATTATGGCATTCCTGCGGTGCATAAAATTTGTCAAGAGTGTGGCAAGAAGAAAGGTGTTGACCTCACTGGGCCAAGGCTGATGTGAAGATCTCTGTCAGAGAGCCAACCATGTGAAGAAAGCTGCTAGTATTTCTAGGTCACAGAGACCATGTGGGAGTGCTCCAAGCTCCTTCAAGTGGACTGAATGATTCATTACTCAGTCAAAAGTCAGAGAGAAGGGAGGGTGGCAAGGAAATCAAATATGGAAGGAGATGTGGAAGGAAATAGAAAAAGTGGACAGAGGGAGGATAAGATAAATTAAATATATTCATATAATGTGACATCTTGAAAAGGGGTGTAATGCATGGTGCAGGAAAAAAAAATATGAGAGAAAATTCAAATAATATAGAGAAAATTCAATGAGCAAAAGCTGGTTTGTGAAGGAAGCAAAGAAAAGTGAAACAATGAAACATGAATCACTATGAAGTATAGAACAAATTTGATCACAAAAATGCTTTCAAATATAATTCTTGGGGAATACGTAGTGTCAAAATTTCTTTGACAGCCATAATCAAGTTAAAAGTGCATATTTAAAACAGCTTCCCACTGAGTCTCACATCTGCAGGAGTTGAAAAGCATTTTATATTATTTTCAAGTTGAGAATGCAACAGGGGTGTCTGATCCCTGTGACTGGCATTAAAGCCCGCAGCGTGGGTGGGTTTGTAAAAATGCCCAGAAATAACGACACTCTCACTTCACATGATAAACCCATTAAACTAGTAAGTACCGTAAAATTTTGCAGTGACAAAATGTGATGTATCTCCAGTAAAACACATATTCATGCTCGCACAAATAGTACACACACAGTGTTCCTCGGCCTGTTCAGAGTCTGATCAAAACGCTTGTTCAGTGTTGGTATCACTTACAGCTTTCAGTGCTGCCTACAAACATATCACCATGTTTTATCCTTTCCAATACACTGATAATTGCTTCCCTTGGGCTTACAGCACCAATCCCAATGATTTGAATACACTGGCTTTTAACTTAATACCTTGTGAAAATTTGCCTTAAGAAAATAATCTTGCAAAAACAAAACTCAGACACTTAACAGTCATTTATGTTACTTTAAGTATCTGTTACTGTTAGATTTAAAGTTAGATTAAAGTTAAATTTAGTAAGTAATAAGTGAATGTTCTATTAAAGCCCTTCCTGGGGTAAGATTTTTAATGTGTGTTTCTTTACTTCAACAAATCTGCAGCATCTTAGCTGCCCAAATCATTTCGTACTTTAGTGTTTAATCACAACATCTGTTGCTAGGTAACCTGGTTCTAAACTTTATGTAACTACCTTTAATTTATTAGAGATGTTTGCAACTAAATGACATCAATTAATATGTTTCTTTTTTGGGGTTATGATTTACTTCTCTCATTATTTGTTCTTTAAATGCATAATGGCATTGGTGCAAGTGTTGGTAAGCAATAAACAAGTTACACCACTCGGTCCACTATATGCTATACGTTCTGGGACCCAGGCTTTCAGTGCAATTAACCTCATGTTAACCTGTAAAATTAAGTGAACTAGAGCTAAACATAGAGAGGATGAATCCCACTGGCTTGTAATCACACATGATACAGCTCTTTATAAAGAGAAGACCTTACTAAACAAAGTTCTCACAGCAAACTGTAAGCTGTTCTCTGAGCCCTGCCTGTAGTTAATTTCTATAGTTTTGTGGGGAGGGGTCACATATGATGTCATGCAATCAATCCGATACCAAGTAAATTAAGAGCAGTATTGCCAAAACCTATACGAATACCCATACTTTTAACCTGTAAAGGGAACTTATCTATTGGAGAGCAGTGTGTTAAGATTTATGAGCTGAATCATCGTACATGTGCCAACTATAGAAACCACGGCTGATTTTTGTACAAGGTTGTAAGCAGTGTTGGGGAGTAACGGAATACATGTACCGCCGTTACGTATTTAGAATACAAAATATGAGTAACTGTATTCCGTTACAGTTACCGTTTAAAAAGGTGGTATTCAGAATACAGTTACTTTGGTGAAATAAATGGATTACACGGCGGTACTTTCCTGATTCATATTCTCGCAGGTCAGGACTGTTTGGGTTTGTTTGACAGCTACGCTCTGTTGTTCCAGGCGGCAGCGTTACGGTTGCCATGGTTACAGGGTGACGCTCTCTCGCTGCATGTTTCCTGGGTGAGAGAGCGCTTTTTGTTGTTGTTGTGCTAAGCTAAAAGGCAGAATGCTACAGGCATAGCCCTAAAGAATGTAGCCTCATGGGCAGTGTAGTCCGTGCTGCAGGGAGAATGGACTGCCATACACGTTATGTGTCTGTGAGCGAGGGAGGGAGAGAAAGGAAAAGTCCGAGCTGTCACGGAGCAAAAACGGGAGCTGGAAGCATGTAAATATAATAATAACCACTGCAGCCAAGAAGAGTGCCTGACGAGCCCATTTGTAAGTAAGCTATTAAGACTCGACTGTACACTGTGTTCGTGTTTTCCTCCGGAAAAAATAAGTTCCGTTGGAGCAGCCTTTCAACGCCTCTCTTTGTCTCTGGCAAGCAAAGTTGACCCAGACAACAAAGTAAAGCTATTTTTCGGCTACCAGCCCGACACGAACCAGACGTATTAGCCAGATGTCCCTTTACTACGGTTCGGAGCTGCGGACCTTCAGTAACAGTAATAAATCACAGCAATAGTACATTCACGTAGTTGTAAACAACATGATAATATATTAAGTAATCCAAAGTATTCAGAATACGTTACTCTCATTGAGTAACGTAACGGAATACGTTACAGAATACATTTTGGGGCATGTATTCAGTATTCTGTAATGGAATACATTTTAAAAGTAACCTTCCCAACACTGGTTGTAAGGTTGTAAACCTTGTGGTATAATGTTGGCGGTTTAATGTGAGGGGAACTGGCATGCTTTTAAAGCCAGCTTCACATGGGCAGAAATGCAAATATATGATTTTGTTTCATTTTTCATCCTGAAAGAAGTCCAGTTCACTATACATGAGCGCATTAGCAAATGTGATAAAGAAAATTGTGTCGGTCAAATTATGAATGAGGGCAATCCCAAAAGTAAGGTCTCCTATTTTTTTTTTAGAAATATAAACAACCATTTATTTTCTATAATATTTACATAATTTTAAAGGTTGAAGAATTATTTATTTTTCTACATAATCGCCATTTCGGTTGATGCATTTTTGTAGACGCTGTGGTCGTTTTAGAATGCCCATGTCATACCAGCTCGCCGCCATGTCTTTCAGGAAGCGTTGAACCTCATCTTTCACCTCTTAGCTGGAGCAGAATCGCCTTCCGGACAAATGCTCTTTCAACTTAGGGAACAAACGTTTCTGACATCAGTGCACAACTCTCCATAATACGGAAGCGTAGAGCTGCCACCCAGGCAAAAGAAAAATTATAACGTGAAAACTTTATTGTTTTAACAATATAATTTTCATATTTGTACAACATAATATCACGTTAGTACAATATACATAATTATATTGTAAGGACGTAAAAGGTTTTTTGTTATAACGTGATAATTATGTATATTGTAATAACATAATATTATGTTGTTCAAACATGAAAAGTATATTGTTAAAACAATAAAGTTTTCACATTATAATGTGATATAGCTCTATTTTTCTTTTGCCCGGGTGGCAGCTCTACGCTTCTCTACACTTCCGATAATTGGCGTTGAATTTCAACTGGATTAACGCCTTTTGCGATCAAAAATCGAATCGAATCAAACTTCGCACTTGGCGATAATGTTCAACAGGAGCTCCATTTTCAAGGGCTGCCAAGCCAAGATCGAACATCCCATTCCTCCACTGGGAGTGGAGGAAGCATCAATCAAAGCAGTGTGTCCAACAGCTGTACGAACAATTTGTATGTGTATATGTCCCCAATACTTTGAAGACCTTACTTTTGGGATTGCCCTAGGAAAGAGACTTATTTCCCAAGAACTGACAGAACACATTCTAGTTTTAACTAAGCACACAAGAATTGCACACGACATTCAAAGAATAACTTATCTTCAAACACTGGGCATGGCTTTTTATGCTATGACTCTTTTCTGAAACTTTTAGTCAAATCCCATTAAAGACAGTCTACAACAGCTAGCAGCTCCATTGCTGCTGGAAAGGTTTATCAGAGGGCTGGTGGGGTAATGACTTAATGACTGTTATTTTTGTAATTATTAAGCACACTGTACTAACACTGCTAAAAACTCTGGCCTGTAACAAGTCCAGCAACACAACCGCAAATCACCCCAGTCCACTGATATGACTAAGACTCCATTTATGGATTACTAGCAGTTTTAATTGTTTCCAGATTCAACCCTGTGTCATAGAAATGAGATTTTGCACTAAATTTAGCAGATTGTTTTCCCAGTAATGTTGGGGCATCAATGAATGATGGGTGTATGAAGTGCTGGACTCTTAGCTATGGTAAGGTTAAGGCCATATGTTTCTTTGGACTTTCTTTTGTCTGTATACAATACTAAAAACTAACTCTGCTAAAAATTGATATTCTGAAAATGTCCTTAAACACATCTCTGTTGGTGCACAGATACTGCCTTTTAACATAAATTATAGTTTGGAGTTCTTTAAAAGGTATAAGGATGTTATTTGGCGGCCATACTAGAGGCATTTTAGAATCTCCTCTGAACATTTAGAGGATGATGATTGTTTTTAAACAGTTTTTCATGATCTGATTTTACCTGTTACTTTAACTTACAGTCTTTAATTATAATGTAACATATTTAAACAGGCAAATCTGATTTCTTTGAATGTGTTGGTGTCTTTTTTTTTTAGTTTGCGTTTAGTCAAAGCTATTGCATTTGTGTGGTGTTATGGTTTATTTTGTTGTTTTTATTTTATTGATCTATGGTCTTATATTGCATGTTTTAAACTAACTTGTAAAGTCAGCCTTGTTGATTGTAAATGTGCTATAGAAATAAAACTAACATATGGACTGGTGCTAGATTGACTACAATCAAATTTTCTGTTTTACGTCTTTACCCTGAAAGACAATAGTGCCCAATTAAATTTTATTCCAAAAGCTGGAACCCCCAACTTCTGCTCAACAGTTTTACACATATTATTTCTCACAAGAAAGTCGTCAGAAGTCAGCAAAACTCTCTTAAATGGGACTTTCCAATACTGCAAACATTGCCCCCTGTAGTGGCCATAGAGAACTATAACCACCTTGATGGATGATTCTGTAATGTAAATACATGCATAATGCATATATAATGTTATATATAATGTTATTTCAAGAAAGAGACATGCAACCAGATACCGTAAGCACTATTCATAACACTGTTGTGGTATTTAATTTAATAGTAGATCAGTGCTCTTATCTGTCAGTATGACAGACAGCCTTTTGCTCAAAGATTTTTAGGCTGGTGATGGAAAATACAATATTTATAGCAAGCTGTGATTTAGGCAACAAAAGGGAAAGGGGAAAGATTGTGGGTTTGCCTAAACATAAACAAACATCTTGTCTTTAAGGCCCTTAGGCGTCCTCTTTTTTTTCTTTTTCCTGTGAAAGAAGACAATGTTTTGACATAAGATATACTCATAGTATAGTCACTCCAAGTGGATGCAATCATCAACACATAACTCCTTTAGAAAAAAATAAATACAGTGATTATGGTGAACAAATTTCTGATATCTGCAGTATCAAAGTATTTGTGACTTTCCAAATATATAAACGAGCAAAGCTTTCTCGTCATTTTAACAGGAAGTAAAATCCAGACCAGTTTTTCATTCCTTTTTTTTTTACAATCACAAATTAAACAACATTTTGTTATGTAGGTATTTAATTTTTAAGAGGCGGAGTTGTTAGAGTGCTTTTCTACTCTCCCAGAGCACTCAAAGTGCTTTAGGACCAAGTTTCTAAAAAATTCAAGCCATTTAGTGCATTGAGCACTTGCCTAAAGAGTTTCACAGCTCTTATTAAAAAATAAATCTCTGGCGAGGTGACGACCAGTTTTCCTGATGTAGTTGTCGAGCACTTATCAAATAATGTTTTTCTCTGAAACTGGCAGACAGCATGCACGCACAATCAACAGCACTGTCTTTGCACTCTTTTGCCTCAAACGCATGACTCAATGAAAAGTGCATGAAATTACAGCTGAACTAGCTCCTAGATTGGTGCTGCTGTTTGATAAATATCCCAAACAACACAAGTCTCTATGTGAACAGAGTGTCTCTGTGAGTCTGGTTTTGTGTATCGCTAGATTTTTCTGTTCTTTTCTACTCTCCTTATACGTCCTTACTGTGGATTTTCCCTCTTCACTCCTCTGTCCACCAGTGACCACCCTACTCATATGAGATCTCTTCTGCTTTAGTCTCAGCTACACACTGCATTGTCTCTTCTTTTTACTCTGTGTGATGCACAGCATGCTGCTGCCAATATAAGAGCACACAGAGCTATGGGAGGTCTGCAAACCTTTAAACCATCCATACAGCCATGATCTTATTCATACATTTAATTTTCTATTTCATTATGTGGGAAGAAACTGTTCAGATCTGGTAAATGATGAGCCTGTGTCAGATGATATTTCTTAAGTGAAAAGTGTTTATTTTAAGTTTAAACTGTGGTATTTTCTGGGACTTTTAATGTACTTAAGGAAAAATTGCATGCACTGGTACCGAGGCTTTCAGTGACTGGGGTCCTTGAGGTTATTTTTTATCAGCTCTGCAGTTTACAGCCCCTGTGGTCTATGGCTCTCACGTAGGCCAGGCTGCACGTGTTGAGACGATAACACAACATCCATTATTATCTTTATTAGTTGTCTTTTATCTTCTTCATTGACATCTCATGCTGTGACATTAGCCGCATATGATGTCATGGCATGACAGCCAAAAATAGTATCTTTACACAACGACGAACATGCAGAGACTTCCTGCTTTATTTCTGAGCTAAGTAAAATGCCTGCCTGCTTATTCAGTTGTGCACATTTATACTATGAGTATCATGTGTTTTGGTTGTTTTATCTCTACCGTAGCTCTGATTGATATTTTAAGCACGCTTATTATTATCTCCCCCCAAAAAGAAGGAAGTATGTAATTGTTTCCATTTAATTGTTTGTCACACTTTTCAAGATTTTCTGTGATGGTAGATACCAGTAACAGCTCAAATCTGAAAACCAGTAAAAACTTTATATTACCCACAATTTGTTATGGATCGTCTTCAAACTTCACATCAATATAATAGGTGTTGGGGGATATGAGTATTTAGGCTGGCTAGACATTTTACCTTGAAATTCATTGTCAGTGCCGAAAGTCAAAGTTGACCTTGGAAACAAAAAATTCAATAAACCATATTGAGTAATATATTGAATGAAAGGGAAGAGAGAGCTGTACAACACGTTTTGTTTTTTTAATATGATTCCCTCAGACGTCACAGGCTGACGTCATTATATTTTAATAAACACACGCTGATGTCAGCATGTTGTTGAGCAGGTTAACAATGCACCAACTTAAGAATACAGATTTGGCTGGGTTATATCATTAATGACTGCAATCTACCAAATGCAGTGAAAAGGAGCAGATTTGCTGAGGATGCCAGTTAGTGCAACAGACGACTACAAGTAACATAGAAAAAAATAATACCATAAAAGCATAGGTTATACACCTGTGTTTCCCACAAGAAACAGCAGGACAATTGAAAGCAGGGAAAGGTGGCAAGAGGAGAATCAACGTGTTCTGACATGAGGCTAATTCTTTGGTCAGACATTGTGTGAGACTGGCTGGGGACAGGGCAACCCTTCTCTGTATGAATCATGACAACTGAAACAGAGGACAGGATTCACCAACCCACAGGATAATCATTTACATGCAATTCCCCCATGTTATGTTGAAATCTGTGTGTAACAGCTAACCTGTAGGACGGAAAGAACATATTTGACAGATCTCACCAGATCCTGACTGGTCCAGCGTTAATAAAGTTACCATGCTCGTACTTTGTAAGTCCACACATCAATTTCACTTTCTCTGTGCTGTGGGATGCCGGAGGTGACACATACAAAGCAGTGGGCAGGAGAAAATGAGCATAATGTTTCTGCCAAATCCCAAATTCCAAAATGAACAGCAACTAGAGAAACTCATGTGAAGGAGCTAAACATGATTTATTGAAATACAGAATTTGTGCAATACACTTTTTGTATTTAGCCGAACAAAGTCCAGTGATGATAGGAAATACAGTCAGGTCCATAAATATTGGGACATCGACACAATTCTAACATTTTTGGCTCTATACACCACCACAATGGATTCCAAATGAAACGAACAAGACATGCTTTAACTGCAGACTGTCAGCTTTTATTTGAGGGTATTTACATCCAAATCAGGTGAACGGTGTAGGAATTACAACAGTTTGCAAATGTGCCTCCCACTTCTTGAGGGACCAAAAGTAATGGGACAGAATAAGAACCATAAATCAAACATTCATTTTTTAATACTTGGTTGCAAATCCTTTACAGTCAATCACAGCCTGAAGTCTGGAACACATAGACATCACCAGACGCCGGGTTTCATCCCTGGTGATGCTCTGCCAGGCCTCTACTGCAACAGTCTTCAGTTCCTGCTTGTTCTTGGGGCATTTTCCCTTCAGTTTTGTCTTCAGCAAGTGAAATACATGCTCAATCGGATTCAGGTCAGGTGATTGACTTGGCCATTGCAAAACAGTCCACTTCTTTCCCTTCAAAAACTCTTTGGTTGCTTTTGCAGTATGCTTTGGGTCGTTGTCCACCTGCACTGTGAAGCGCCGTCCAATGAGTTTTGAAGCATTTGTCTGAATATGAGCAGATAATATTGCCCGAAACACTTCAGAATTCATTGTGCTGCTTTTGTCAGCAGTCACATCATCAATAAATACAAGAGAACCAGTTCCACTGGCAGCCATACATGCCCACGCCATGACACTTCCACCCCAATGCTTCACTGATGAGGTGGTATGCTTAGGATCATGAGCAGTTCCTTTCCTTCTCCATACTCTTCTCTTCCCATCACTCTGGTACAAGTTGATGTTGGTCTCATCTGTCCATAGGATGTTGTTCCAGAACTGCGACGGCTTTTTCAGATGTCGTTTGGCAAACTCTAATCTGGCCTGCCTGTTTTTGGGGCTCACCAAAGGTTTACATCTTGTGGTGAACCCTCTGTATTCACACTGGTGGAGTCTTCTCTTGACTGTTGACTCTGACGCACATACACCTGCCTCCTAGAGAGTGTTCTTGATCTGGCCAACTGTTGTGAAGGGTGTTTTCTTCACCAGGGAAAGGATTCTTTGGTCATCCACCACAGTTGTGTTCCGTGGTCTTCCTAGTCTTTTGGTGTTGCTGAGCTCACCAGTGCGTTCCTTCTTTTTGGGAATGTTCTAAACAGTTGTTTTGGCCACGCCTGATGTTTTTGCAATCTCTCTGATGGGTTTGTTTTGTTTTTTTCAGCCTAATGATGGCTTGCTTCACTGGTAGTGACAGCTCTTTGGATCTCATCCTGGCAGTTGACAGCAACAGGTTCAAAAAGCAAACAGCACACTTGAAATGAACTCTGGACCTTTTATTTGTTCATTGTAATTGGGGTAATGAGGGAATAACACACACCTGGCCATGGAACAGCTGAGAAGCCAATTGTCCCATTACTTTTGGTCCCTTAAGAAGTGGGAGGCACATATACAAACTGTCATAATTCCTATACTGTTCACCTGATTTGGATGTAAATACCCTCAAATAAAAGCTGACAGTCTGCAGTTAAAGCATGTCTTGTTCGTTTCATTTGGAATCCATTGTGGTGGTGTATAGAGCCAAAAATGTTAGAATTGTGTCGATGTCCCAATATTTATGGACCTGACTGTAGGTCATGCTAGATTCCCCCTGGTATCTACATGCTGGTGGTGGCAGGAATGAAGCAGGTGGATACTGGATGGGGATCTCTGCCTGGCGAGGTGAAGATGAAGAGTTGGCTGGACGCAGAAATAAGAGTCTAAAAGACAGAATTTTCAGAAGGGCAGTTGAAAGATTTAAAGTATACAGGACAGAAGCTGATTGGCTCGCTGAAGCCAGGAAAGAAAATGACAGGTTCAGAGTAATGATGACAGAATCATATTTGACAGCTTGGGAAAGCAGAAGTTATGTAAAGAATAGATTATTTGTCCAAACACCCAAATGCAGGCAGATGACTGAATACAAATCTTCCTAACTGAAGTCACATATATATCCATATCGTGTGTACATCTTGCACTGAGCAACTATTCTCCTCCTCCCTTCCTCCACATTAAATCCCCCTTTTGCTGCATGAAAATACCACAGACAGGACCAGAAATAATCAGGACTTGGCTTTAAACATTTTGGGTAAAGACACAATTACACAAAAAACTATACAGCGGAAACACAGGCGATTACTTGAGCTGATAACATCTATCACAGTTAAGCACGACTGAGTTAGTACATGCTGCTTTGGCAAATAATGGCACAAACAGCAGTAAATTGCCTACTTCAAACCTCAGTAATTCACCTCCCCAAATGCTGTGGTCTGAAGGGGAAACTCACAAAAATGCACTGTAATGAGACCAGGCACAAAAATAACAGTGACCACGCGTTCTGTCACTAAATGAAGGTGTTTTAAAGGGTGGCTAATCATCATCATCATCACCATCATCATGTTTGATTCTTCTTGGTGGTTTCTTCCAATGATGTAGTGAGCTATGCTAGTTCAGATTTTAATTAAAATCATTCACATCCCAATCAAACTCCTCAGCCCCGTGCCTGCAATCACATTATGGAGTGCAGCACGAGGCTATTTTTTTCTGTCTTTCTCCAACTTTTTCCAACTTCAGTTTTTACAGGCTGAGGGGGAAAAATAAGAGAAAATAAGCATAGAATACAGAGTAGAGGAAGTAAGGTAATAAAAACTGGAAAACACTGATAAGACACATCTGTAGGATTAAATGAGGCTCTATCGGTGTGCTAAATGAGCACCCTCACCCCCATTAGCGAGGTTCACCAAAACATTCTTGAGCCGTCTGTGGAGTGCCCTTCCTGCGAATCTCAGGTTGTAAAACACAGACACACAAACTCAGACATGTTCGCTTCCCTTCTCCCTAAAGATGCAGACAATAATAGGGTTGAGATTTTAAGAAGCTATTGGGTGTTAACACATCTGATTAATGATTAATGCCTACTACTCTTTCAAGTGAACACTGGTACAGCTGGACTGAAAAATCCTGGGTTTAACTGAGCCATGTGTATAATCAGTTTTATCCAGTGTCAGAATTAATGATACTGAACAACAAAATAAGGCAAAGTTAAACAGAAACTTCAACAAGATTAAAACACTTTCCCATCTGTGTGTTGATGTAATGTTCCTGTAGAATTTACCAGGAACTTCTCTTAACAATATCCCGGCTCAACCAGCTCAGGCTTCCTTAAAAAAAGGACCAAAAAGCAGTTTGTAAAAGTAAAACCCTTTTGTAGGCCATCCTTCTTCATGCGCCTCATAGAGCATGAAGAAATGCTGCTGAAAGGAGAATAAATCTGAGTCATACCAAATGAATTCAAACTAATGCTGTTTTTGGCCATTTTGTCTCCTGGACAGGTAAACATAATTTATGTGATGGCTCGTATCTGCAGCTGAAAACTTATCTAAATGCACTTTTTCAGAACTTTTGTTCTTTGTGGATTTTTTTAGTTTTTGTTTAAAAAGATGTCTATCCTGTTTTCCCATTGCATCATGTGTAATAAATAGAGTCTTTCAGGTGTCAGTCTTCTAGCTATCACACCACTTACTTAAGCAGTTAATCATCAGTACAGCAGAACTGCTATCAGCTCTTAAACCCGACATAAACAATCAACGAACAGCAGCATCATGACATTTAAGACACAGATTATTGTATTTGTTGTCTTAATTAGACCCAAGATGTTTACCCTGATTTTATAATCAGTGCTTTTGGAAGTAAAATAGTCTCTTGATTAATTGTTGAAATTGAGAGGAACATATTCATGTGATTTGTGATCCACAGAGTTGGATGAGAGGATTGTTGCCGCTTTCATGCCACGTCTGTGATCCAGTGTTTTGTGTTTAATTTATATTCCTCGATTATTGTTATTCATGGTTTTAGTTTTCTTGATGGTTTTCTGTTCATGTTATATTTGTTTTTAGCTTCTAGTTTCAGTCACTGTGTCCTCCCTGTGTTCCAAATTTCATATCCAGTCAGTCATGTCTCAGTGCATACGTCATGTTTTATTTTGACAGTCTCATGTCCTATGTTAGTGTGTTCAGTTTTGCTTCCCCTTTGTCTTGTTTTGTCTGATTATTCCCAGCTGTGTTTCCACCTGTTTCCCATCCTCTCGTTATCTGATTGTGTATTTAAGTCCTCACTCTTCCCGTGTTTGTTGTTGTGTTCCTGTGTAAGCCTCATGGTCTCTAGCCACGTCATGAAAAGACAAGGCTCGTCTAGTGCAAGATTCTTAGTCCAGCTTCATCTTTGGTTGGTTTCCTTTCAGCATTCATGTACCTAGTGTTAGTTTGTGTTGTTCAGCAATAAAGCTGCCACCTTTAGTTAATCCTTCTGTCTCCGAGTCCTGCGTTTGGGTCCTACATCCTGCCTGCCACACAGCAAAACATGACATTTCCGGCATGTACAGTAAAAATATCAGGCCATAGCTGACAACTAAATCCTTTAGTCCACCAGAGAGGCTGAAAATAGGAAAATAAGTAGCATGGCTATGTTGAAAAGTGCACCCCAAAAATACCATGTTATATATTTCTTTAATGTGTACAAAAATCAAAGTTTTGAACCAACAACTCACCATAATGTCATAATGCAGTGGCTTAATTTGTCTTTGAGAGAGTGTTTTATCCCCATTTAACGATCTTGTCAAGCGTCTGATATTTAAAAGCTTGATTGTTAATGTGATGACAATCAGGCCCTCATTGATAACCTCTGGTTCTACTATTCTGAATTTGCTAACCCAGTCTCTCTGTCTGCCTCGTAGTTGTCAGTTCAGAGCCTGCTCTGCAAGCCTGCTCACTCGTTTACCTGCAGTCCTGTGGAATTCTGCTCACACTGCCAGCCACACTCCACCGAGTTGTCCGCTCAGTCCCTGTACCTCCAAAAGGAAGGACATACCAACTACTCACTTGCCTGCCCACTCTGGATACCAGCTTGTCTGACTCTTAACCCTTATGTGCTTCAATTCTAGGAACTGACAAGCAACTCTGATGAATTTAATCACAAGAGCTGTCTGAGTTGGCCACTTCTGACTCTAACTCTCTAATAGAGATTCTGCTTGCATCCCCTGTTGTCCAACTTCTCTTCCAAGCCATTCACCAGCTCTCAGTTCATTCAATATAGCTATTCAATAAATGCTGTAAAACTACTGTCTGTGTTTGAGTCTGTCTTTTGAGTCTAAATTAAGCCCAATTATGTCAGGTTCTGGTCTGCAGCTCTGTTCAAGGAATAGCAAACTCTCTTATGCAGGGAATGACCACCTTCATTTACCGTTTAATTGCCAACACAAAAGTTAGGGGCAAAGTTAGACAGCAGTAATTGTAGATAATGGTTAATGGATGGCTGGGATGAACTGTAGACCTTTCGTGTACCCTGCCTACGGCAGCTGACAAAGGCTCTGTGGCAGTGGCTGTGATCATTAATTTTTCTTGCTATTGCTACATTATCTTACAATAAGATTAGATTATTTTACCATACCTGAATTATGGGCACTGCTCTGCAATCAATCTTAGCAACAAAACTTAGAGGGCGATCATATAACCACATTGTTGCACCACAAGTGTAAATTCCGTGATACTAATATCACCAACATAAGCCCCCGGATTTGCTTCAGTACTTTTTGATATGTTCTTTCACATAAAACTGATCCAGTACAAAAAATATATATTTCTTTTTAAAGAGCAAAAACAGCAATTCTGGTTTCGTCAATGATGAACGGCTGACCTTTCTCCAAAAGCTTTGCTAAAGCACTTTACTAACTTAAACATGGCTTTGTTTGAATTGCAAAAAACTTGCATGCAAACCAGATTTCCTGACAGAGAGAGAGAGACTGGAAATGTGTAAATGTTAGGTTTGACCCTTTAATTTAAACCTTTCTAATATTGCATTTCTCTTTTTTTCAGAGATAATGGGGCCATTTCTTATCCAAATGCAATAGAAAATTCATGAGTAGAATTACATTTACTTGAAATGCATCAAATCCATTTTCCCTATGTTTCTGTAGAGCTAATTCAAATGGGAATGATTTAAATTCAGACCAATCTGAGAAAACATCACCATGAATTCTAATAGACTTGCACACTGGGATGTAATTATAATCATGCATTAAGTAATTTTCTTATTTCTTCTCTTATTCCTATTAAGATTAAAACATATCTTCTTATTTCTTTACCCTTGACATGTAAATCACTTTGCCTTAAAAACCCCTTTGCTCTATAAGGTTCCTGCTCATTTACAGCCTCTCATCTCTACTTCATATATCAGGCTGTATGATGTGAAATAATGGTGCCTACCTGCCAGGTTCTACTGATTACAGCTCACCATGACTATAATAATGGTTCAGGTTCACAGAGACTCCTACACAGTTTATGGCTTATCATTGCTGCTGGTGCTAATCTACACTCAGCTCTGCCTTGATATTAAATGTAACTGTCAGCAAAAAAAATCAAAAATGCCTCAGACCTCTGAAGTCATTCTGAAGGGACAATTGCTGCAGAGAGACTCACTTCAAAGTTGATTTCATCCTCCTTAAATCAAACACAAGAGATCAAGAGACATAAAGAATAAGAGAAATACAACTGAATCAGTGATGAACTAGCAATGAACCTTGCCACTTCAGAAACATTCCCTTTTAAAGAAGGACAGCGGTTAGCACAACTGCCTCCTTAGCCCTTAGGGCCTGACCAGTACAGATTTGCCTCTATCATGTGTTACCATTAACCCTTGATACTCCACTAAAATCCTGTCTGGTCATCCCACATAGAATTAAAAAAACCTATGAATATAAACATACATATTTAAGCATTTGCTGGATTTAAAACTATTGAGTTACTTTGATCAATAGTTGTGTAATTTCAATCTGATAAAGTCACCATAAGTAATATTGTTTTTATTGATTGTAGTTAATAATAATTGTTACTTTTTCATATATAGAACTGTCAAGATTTTTTAAAGTGTTTGAGTTTTTGGCAACTAGTGCTGTCAGTGTTAATCTCGTTAAAATGACGTTAACGCCATAACCGCAATATCGCGGCAAATCTCCGTTAGCGAGTTAGCGTGGATCGCCCCGTCTGTGGCGCTGCATGGCACTAACGAGCTAACCGCACTAATGCGTTGACGCCGTGCAGCCCCGCGGATGGGGCGATCCACGCTAACTCGCTAACGGAGATTTGCCGCGATATTGCGGTTATGGCGTTAACGTCATTTTAACGAGATTAACACTGACAGCACTAGTTTTAACATAAAAAATTGTCAGTTGTGCCAGGTTAAATAGTTGAAAGTCATTCGTTCCTCATGTTGACAAGCCTATACTGACAAAAGAAAGAGATTTAGAAACATGTTAGACATTCTTCTTATTAGTAACAATTCTTATATGTAACAATAAAGCAAACAAACAAAATGCTAACAAAAAACCAAAATTATATATATACACACATACAGTTTACTAGCTCACTCCCAGTTACAACTCACTCCCAACTTACATAGATGTATATCCATTCATCTTTCTTCAATCTCAAATATTTATAGGATCACTGTAGTCCTCTTAAAACTAAGCATGACAATTCTCAGTTGAAATTCAGTCATACATTTTTGGCAACAACAGTCATCAAGCAAAGCTTTTACAAGCTCTTGCTGAGAGCAGAGAGAGAGAAATTCCCCTGCAGAACGAAGCTCAGAGAGGGCAGCCATCTGCCTCATCCTGCTGGGGTAAAGGCCTCAACTGGCAAAAAAAGAGCAGAGAAATAAGGACAGAAGAGTGGAGAAATAAAAAGAGTATAACAACAAGTACTCAGACACTTTGTTACTGCAGATAACAAACATGCAGCTCAGGAGCTAGAGATACCTGCACAAAGGTACAGAGAGAGAGGCCAGAAAGCCTAAAACACAAAATACGACAGAGAGAAGACACAAATAAGTGGTGTGAATGCAAATGAATGAAAGTGAAAGAGAACAGATGCTCAGTGCTTGTTATAGAGACTTATTTAATATGCTAGTTAAGGACATTTTCAGTTCAAAATGTATTGAAAGCACTGCTAGAATATGTATCCTGTTAAACACCATGTTAAAAATACAATAACTTCTGCTTTATCTGAATGTAGAAGAAGAAAATTACAGGTTTTCCGAACAGTTACGTTTTAAGATGATTCTATTTTAACCAACTGATTTGTTTCATCTAGCCTCAAAGATAAACATAGTTGTTATATGCATGGAAATTATTGGAGGTTTTTGCAATAATATTACCTAAGAGAAGCATGAGGTGGAACGTATTGGTCCCCACACCCTGTTTGACTCCACTGCTAGCTTTTATTTGCATAGAAAACTCATCATTCATATGAACAAACTGGAATTGGTCAGATAAATTATCCAACCCAGCATATATTTTTTTAAAAACTCAATGGTGTATTCTACATTCTACCAACGTGTTGTGATCAATAACACCAAATTCAGCACTGAGATCAAGAACAACTAATATATTGCAACTGTTTTTCAAGAATTTTTCCAAATGAAGGAGATGTTGGAGATTGCTTAATAATTTGGTAATTCTCCTGGAGCTTGCCACATGTAGCCTTTTGATAATAACGAACTGATGGATAAAAGCACCTTCAGCACTCCAGCAGGGATAGACTCTGAAAGATATTGTTGATGGTTGTGAGTTGTTAAGAGAGATCAGAGATGGAGTCTAAATATAAATCAGATTAAAACAGACAGTTTTTATTATTAGTTGAGCAGTTCATGAACTCATTACTACTGTAAAGTGTAGAAGTAAATTTAAATCTAATTTGATATACAAAGAGGTGCTTACAAGGGTTATAGAGCTAGTTATGTAGCTATTTGGTGGTTACGTGTTTTGATATTTACATGTTTACACATTTGAATGTTTACACATGCATGTTCAAAGCAGTAATAAGTATGTGTTATATCTACCTAGTTGTTTTCCCTGCATTGATCTGAGTATAAGATTTCCTGGCTTCTGAGAGGCCAGTGAAGTATTCATGAGGGAGGTACACAGGAAGTGTTGGTTGTTGTTGCTGTGTGCTGAGAGTAAAGAGGCTGCTAAGAAAGTTATCCGTCTCCATCTTGCTGTTCCAAATTATTCAGAGAGATTCCAAACCATCTAGTGAACCCTCACGTTACAGTTTTTAAACATTTTTTTTTATTCGTTGAGGAGTTCATGAACTCATTACTACTGAGAGTAAAGGGAACACAAGGCAAACAGAGCTGTGTCTCTTTGTAATTCTGGGCATAGAGGCTTCTCACTTGACGTCATACACATATTGCTCAGTCGTGTCCACCACAGAGGACATGATACGACCGCTAGTTGCAAGGGAAAAAAATTGCTGGCTGTCGGTATGTGAAATCAGTAAAAAACTATTTGATTGTTTGATCACTTGCAGATTGTTGGGGTTGCTCATGGCTCATATGGAAGACACCAACTTTTCTGCAACCACATGGTAACTACCAGCTGACCAGTAATGGAACTTGAAAAACAGGCCTGTGTGACTGGGGCTTTAGCCATTAATTTCCCATTAATAACTACCATCAACCTCCAGCAAACAAACTCCAACCAGTTGGAGAATACATGTTCTGTCCCTCATGGCGGTCTTTAGCGTTTGTGACTGGAGCCTTATTCATTTGATCCTACATTGTCACATGATTGTCACATGCCAAAATGACAGACAAATTGATGCCGCATGGTTAGCGTTACATGTTTGCGAAAAATCAAAAGTGCTGAAAAGAAAATGATTGATGTTTTTTTTTTTTTTTAAGTTTTTCTCTGTCAATAATGAGTTGATTTCCTGTTTATTTTTGTGAAAGACCTTGTTTTATTTTGAAGGGCGTTATTGATTTAGGTTTCTCCCGTTACTGTAAATATGGCTAATGGAATTATCCTGCCACTGTCATTTTTAAGTATTTAGATAATAACTGAGAATATTTTGTGGTTAGAAAGAGTCAGGTCTTAAATGTGATAGTATAGCCCTCTCTGACCACATGTGTCCTGTGGGGAAGTAAAGCACCATGCTGAAGAGGATGACATTTCATGGTCCAGTAGCATTATTACAACATAAAAACAAAATACCCTTGAATTTTTGTGCATGAAGGAGCGGCAAAGGGTTAGAGACAGGAGGAGGGCCTGATGCTGTCTACTCTTCTTAGGACTCCATTCAAAACTGTAAATGTGGAAGCAAAAATGTGGTAGAACAATTAGCAATAAACATTTGGTTGGTCAAGTATTTGTTACCTGAGAATAAAAACCAATGAATCCATCTATCAGTGTTTTAACATCACTGTGTATATTTTATGTGCATGTAAATGTTCGTTTTAATAATGTGAGGTATAGGGATTACGATTTGACAGTAACACATTACAGTTCATAATCCCTCTGTCATTTCAGACATTTGGGGATTGGTTTGTGTGCTGTCTAAGCAGAAATTAATGCAGGTTTCAAATTATTCTTTCTGTGGGTGAGAGACACATTAGATGCAGGAATGTGCTGTAGCAAGCCTGTTAGGATTAGCTTAGACAAAATAAATATATAAATCAATAAAATATCAGTCCAGTGTCTCATTGTAACTCAGATGTTGTCCTATTTTCCATGTTACATCTTCATAGTTGCCAACTATCCGTTAGCTTGGCAACACAGTTTCTTTGAGAACCGCAAAAGGTTTAAATAATGTTATCTGCTGATTAATCTCTGTTAACAAATATCTGTATACAAACATCTAGAATCTTTAGGCAGGAGGCAAAATTTTGGTACAAAAAGCTTTCAGCTTTTCATTTAAAGTCCAAGTTCTTTGGTACTCAACAGTTTGAGAAAGTGCTGATTGGGTGCAGATAAACAGTCATTGTGGAACGCATAAAAGAAATTGGATTTTATTTCCTCTCTCATCTTTAGCATTTTTTCTTCATTCATAAACAATGATTGTCACACATAAGAGGAAGTCTTGGCCCAGATATCTGCTGGCTTTACCTGAAAGCCCAGAAAATAAGCTTTTACCTTCAGAGGCTAAATCATCACAGCAGCTGATGGGCTCACAGATTTTCTGTTGATGGTCAGTAAATATGGTTTAAGAAGAGTTTTATACTAAAAGCACCTCTAATTTAGAATAAGCTTACTTGTTGGCCCATTGCTTTGGGTTACAGTGAGGACTGGAATAAAATTGAGGTAATGGAATTTATGAAAACTTTTCAACATCAAATTATTGCACAAATTTTTAAAACATCTGACCCATGGCAGCATCTTTTTTTTTCTATCACAACTGATCAACTGGGCAGACCCAGGTAGTAACAGTTACTCTGATTACCCCTGATTCTGAGTGATGGAGGATTTATGGTCAAATTTTGGTTTTCATCAGGATGAAAGCCAACAACCAAGTGGAGAACAGTGAATACACTAGACATAGGTCTACTCATTGAAATGTTGGGTGGACAACTGGAAAAGGAGTGAAGACTATGATTTCTTTTAATACTGCCCCCTGGTGACAACATAAAGCTACAGCAGCTGAATGTGGGTTTTACAAAGCTCTGCAAAACCAACCCAGATCTATAGACTAACAATGCACTGTTATTCAGTTCAATTTATTTTCTTTATATACCACCAAGTCACAAAAACAGTTGCCTCAATACACTTTATATAGTGTAGAGAGAGAATCCCCAACAACTAGACAACACTGCTGTCAGGAGGCACTTGGCAGGAAGGAAAAATTCATGTTTAACTGGAAGAAACTCCGGCAGAATCAGACTCCAGGAGGCGATGAAGAAGAGAGTAGAGGGAGACAGGACAAAAGGCACATATTAAGAGAGAGTCAGAGTTTAATTTTTATTAATGCTGGTTTTAACCTTTTAAATGCAATAATTGGGAGAGTAAAAAGAGTTGAGGAAGAATGGGAAGCCCCCAGTAGCCCAAGTCTATTGCAGCACCTAACTAAGGCAGGGTTCAGGGTCACCTGGTCCAGCACTAACTTAACCTTAATCAAAGAGAAAAGTGTCAGGGGGCGGAGAAAGCGTGGACTCGACAGCGGAGCTCCTTGCAGGTAAACAGTGGGGTTTATTTACAAAGTGGTGAAAACAGTGAACAGCTGAGGTACAATGAAAGGTGAGCGGGTGATTTTCTCCTCTTCTTTTCATCCGTGCCCGAGTAGAGAGTAAACACCCCGTGTCCCCCAGTAACCCTCGTCCCAGGTGGTGATTAGCCCACCGGTGAGGACCGTCGGACCTTGACAGTAAGTTTGAAACCTGATGCAGACAGTGCAGCACATAATGGCAGATATTGTAAAAAAAAAGTTAAGGAATTCACTATGAAGAAAAATAGTAAGATAGCAAGTACGAACTGCAAAGGACATCTGGAGCTTAAGTAATAATTGTGAAGTTTTAAAAATAAACACGCAGAAAAGCATGGGCAAAAAAGAGAAACTCTCTCAGGAAACCCAAGCCAAACCACTTTCTTTCCAGGAACCAGACTGCCCAGTTTTCTGCTTCTGTGGTAGAAATGATGGCACTGAAGTGGGTGGCACAGCATGGTGGCAGATGTAGAACATTTAATTGAGGTTAGCTGGATCAAAGCATCAGCAGGAAGCACAGAAAGGTGTGTAAAAGTACAGTAAAAGAAGTCTCTGTGTTCATCAGTAATCTTTTGTCTGTTTTTTTGACCGAATTTACCCCCACCTCTTCTGTAGAGCCACTATTCTGTCAGTGCCAACTTGAAATGAGATCAACAGTGATCTGTAACTGACTGCTGCCCTGTTTTTGCTAATTTGTAATTGAAGAGACGTTTTGTGTTAGGCATATTTTGTGGTTAGGTGACTTCCAAATTAAACATAGACACTGTTTGTTCATCTGAGTTCACTGAAAGGAGTGGAGCTCTGGAAATTTATCATTCCAGCCAACTGAGCTAAGCCATTGGGAGAGTGTCTGGGGTTGGCTGCTCCCACTTCTTCTTGGTAATGGAAAAACCCACACTGAGAGTAAAGATAAAGAATTGGGAGCAAAATTCACAGACTGCATCTCAATTCCCATTGGATTTTGGGCCCCAGTGGTCACAAGGCACAATTTGGTCCATGCATATCTAATAATTTCCGGAGAATTGATTAATTTAATTTAAAATATTTTTAAAAGAGTGTCTGCTATTTTAAAGCTTATTTGATCTTTTTGCAAATCCTCATTAGCTGCATGGTCTCATTGCTACTTGTCTTCAAAGCTCATAGATTGAAACATCTTAATGCCAGTGCAGTTTCTCTTGAATGAGAAAGAGGATGGCTTCAATCTTCCACATGCTGTCGAGAGATAGAGGGAAGGAAAAGGAGTCCTGCAGGAGTTCAATGCATTATCCCAGTCAATATATTGATGCATGTTTGAGACTGATCCAAGGATAAAATCCCCTCCGAGGCAGAGGTAAGAGGAGAGGGAGGGATGGTGATGTTTATATTCATTTGTCCTCTACTTGTGAAACGTGTACACTTCCTCTCACCCACTCATGAATAATAAATGCACACAAAGCTTAAATTGCCCTTTTTGCAATTGCATCAGATGATGGATTTGTTTGAAAATCACTTGACCTTGCCTCAAACATCATCACTGTGCTGTGTCATTGACCCTCGTACAAGGTTGCCAAGTCACAGCCTGGCACCAGCAGCTGAACCGCTGCACAAAAATGTCTTACTTGGAGATTTGGTTCCTGTAAGAGTTTGTTTGGCCCTCTAGGTCAAACAGAATTCAGTCTCTGTGTCTCATTTGTTTTCTATCTGCCACTTTGTTTACAGTAATTTAACTGACGATGTTGTAATTGTATGTCAAACGTCTCATCACTGTGTTTGCTAATTAATCACAATCCGACAGCCAGTTCAAATAAAGCAGATCTGTGTCTTCTACCTCAGGGCTAAAACTTGTTTTTAATGAAACCTGTGGTGTATGCATAGGCATGCATATAGAAAACATCAGTAGTTGCCGTATGCTACTTTGTGTACGGTGTATCTTTGAGAAAGCACCACAAAAACAAACTTTTATCGACATGCAAAAGAACACTTGCCAAGACAGAAATCTGAAAAACATCATAGGAATGTTGATTAAATCTCTTTTGAAGAGATGGAGACAACATCTCATCTAAATAAAAGCCCTCAAGGTGTACATTTGAAATGAGTGTTGATGTATTCTTTTCTTTTTCACATTGTGCTCTAATGAGGCCCTGCTGGCACAATCACTTGTGTTCCCATCTCTGCCCAGTAGGAGATTTTGGTTGTGAATGTGTTTTTATTCCATTCTGCAGCATTAATTTCCCCCTTTTTAAAAACAATAATCTGAATTTTGCCTAACATGCAATAACAACCTGGTTTGTCATGACCAATGTGACATTGTTGATCAAAAGAAAAAGTAACTTGTCAAATTTTTCCCATTACTTTTTAAATGTAATATACCACACTGTGCAAAAGACTGTAGACCCTCATTGTTATACTTCTCTCCTGACCTCCTCCATATGTATTGACGATGCCTAAACAAAAAATTGTAAACTAGGATTCATTATTTCTAGAGACCTGTTGGCATGATTTTCAGTACACTTCATGTATAATTTGGTATACCTCGACCCTTTTTCCATGTTTTCTTTTCCCAAGAGTGGCTTTGGCTTCTTGACAGCCACCCTTTCACTGAGACCATCTCTGATGAGGCTTCAGAGAATAGTAGGTGGATCAACTGAAGGGCCAGATGCATCTCTCAGGTCTTTTTTTCAGGCTTGTACTGTATTTTTCCCTGTTTCCATTTCAGGACGTTCAGATACTGTTCTTCTTCAAGGACACACCATGCTGAGATATGTCAAGTGCTCAGCTAAGAGCTTTTTGGTAGTAATCTTGGTAGTGCAAAATACTTTTCTGTGGCTGTCAAACTGTTATTTTTGGCCATTCTTGTATATTCAACTAAAGAAATGAAAAAAATGATACGGCTTTGAAACACGCTGCTAGTAATAAAGTGCACAAATATTCAATTTGGTTCTTTGCTAAGTTGTCAGTTATGTGTATTCATCCCTTCATTTAGGTGATTTTTTTATGCTTAAATGATTCCTGGGTATGCCTCAGTGTCACCGGACTTAACTTTTAGTGCAGTAAGGACTGGACTGGAAATAAATGAAAAAGCAGCCAATGTCCAACAACCTTTTAAAAACCATGAGAAAGCCTGAAAAACTATTGTTTTGTATTGTTTTTTTGAAAGCAAAATATAAAGAAATGAGGAGTGACTCAAGACTTTTGCTTTATTACTACTTATTACTTATTACTCAATTTGTACAATCCCAATAGAGCACTAAGATCTTCCAATCAGATGCTACTAACACAACCTAGACACCCCTCGACTGAAGTCCAGAGGTGACCGGGCCTTTGCAACTGTAGCACCTAGACTCTGAAATAACCTCCCTGCTCATATTCGTTGCTAGTAATCTTTCATTGTGAGTCTGGATCTGCTCTAGAAATGGACATTGTTTGCATCATTGTTAACTATACAGCAGTCTTTCTGTATCTCCCTTTGTTTCCTGTAAAAATCAAGTTGGGCTGCTTGGCTGAGGTCAGCATTCATCCTTATCATCAGTGTGGTTCTGGGGATCTTTTGCCTTTTGTTGGCATGTTGTCTTTTTAGCTATTTGGAAAGCTGTTGTATTCAGTAATAATCACAATTAATAAGATCATTTTAGTAAAACATTATACCCAGTAGTGACCAAGACTAATTAGCATTTCAACAGGTGAACAATTGTTCTCTAATTAAAATAGTTTTGTCCACAATTTTGAAGTAACAGGATGTCTAAACTGGAACAGTAGACGATTTAAAACACAGCTGACCCACTTTAAAAATGGACTGATTTAAGCTGTAGAATGTGTTTTAATATTTCTCGACAACCTAACACCCTAATTTCAGACTGGTGACTGTTTTTTTCCTTGTTTAAATGCATACAACAAAATCCCAACACCAAGAAATTACATAGTTATCCATTACCCATACAGATATGGGGTGGTTGGTTGTCTTGCCATTCAGCAAAAAAAAAAAAAAATTCATTCATTTAGTTTGATGTGTAGATTCATTTGTAATTCAGGCAATATTGCATGTTTTGAGTTTTGAATTAGTTTAACTATTTTAAACTGTGAATTAAAAGAGGAAAAGTGAACAGTCACTGAGCTCCTTTCTGTAAATCTGGATTAATTAGTAATTCTATTTATGAGGCCCTGAAACCAAACTGTATCATTTAAACATAAAGCAACATTGAATATTTGTTTGTGTAAACCAGCAATTAGTCTAATAAAAAACATAACCCTCCTTCAGTTATTCTTAATCTTTACTTTCATATTTGTCCCTGTTTAGCCACTGGTGATAATCACAAGGTCAATCAGATACCGCCCTTGATCAGTGTTTCTGTATTCAACACAGATAAGACACTGCGAGTCTCTTAAAATGAGAGTGTCCCAATAATTTAAAACCTACTCTCACAACAGACCATCCCTCATCTTTAAGTGGAAAAAGGCCACCGAGACTCTTGAGAAATGACAACAATTTGACAGACAGTTCACGTAAAAGACAGAGGAAAAGTGGCCATCGTACCCCACAGACAAAAAGAAAAATTGTATTAGGAAGGGTGTCAGAGAGACACATCAAGAGTCTATGAGAGAGAAAGCAGCTGACATAAATGAAGAGATGAACGTGTATGTGACAGAGAAAGCTTAAGGTGATGTGTAGCTGCCTCTGGCAAGACCTTAATAGTATTGCGTAGTGTGCCATTCAAGTGTATTTTCAAATCTGTGTTTGTGATGAGAGAGCAGATAATCTAAAGTTGTGTGTGATGAATCTTTATTTTCGAACTGGTAAGAGTCTTAGAGTTGCACACACAGGCAAAGATCAGGATGCAATTAGATGCTCAGATTATGTCTTTAATATGAGGGATAAAATATTCGCCTAACATTTCCTGTGTAACATTTTTAGGGAAAGTAAACACCTGTGTCTCCTCATCTGACAAACACTAGAGGAGCATCATCTGTTCACATAGTTAAGTGGTTACAACTATCATCTCTGGAGTCACACATCTGTCTCACAGGCAAAGATTCAATTTCACCAGAGCTTCGATTCTTAGATTTGCATGCCGAAATCATAAATACAAAAGACACATGCCTTTAAATGAGCCTCAGGAATGTATTCTCACTATGATCTAATAAAATGTCACGAGGCTGCAACTTGCAGCTATAAATCCAAGAACCACTAGAGTATGACCTGCAAATACCAGACTTATTAGAAATACCTGTGGGTGAAATGAAGGCCATAAAACAGCAGAATAGAGTTGAACAACAAAAGCTATTCAGAAAGAACTAAATCAGAACATTGTCATTTATCGTATCCTGCTGAGGCGCTCTCACTTCCACCTGACAAAATGGAATAGAGATGATTTTACTTGGTTTCAACTGAAAGCTTCAACTGAGTAACAGGAAAGATATTCAGCTACCTTTAACAACACAATTTCTTCCTAACAACAGCAAAAGACATCAAAATTTACAATACTGGTTCTGTTGTCATGACTAAATTTCAGTGTCATGACAGTAAATAAGTAAAAAGAAGCATAGATTTTCATTGTGTGTTAGGTAAAAAGGAGGATGACAGAGTGAGAGTATATCAAGTTTGACGAAATGCTCTCCAGCCATCGACCATTTTCTTGGGTACAGCTTATTAGTAGCAGGTTATTCCCCCTTTGGTCTTCAGAACTGAAATAACTCTTTGTTGCATTGATCCATGATGGCAATTTGCTGTTCCATCACATCCCAAAGGTGTCATCTACAAGAAACCAGTTTGAGATCAAAATTGTGACACCATTTGTTATCCTGGTGGAGGCACTCATCAGAATATGGGTACACAATAAAAGTATGGACACGGTCAGCAACAATACTCAGGTAGGCTGTGGTATTTAAGCGATCCTAACTTAGGACTAAGGGCCTGAAAACGTGCCAGCAAAACAGCCTCCACAGCATTACACCACCAGCAGCTTGTACTGTTGAGAAATAAACAACAAGAAATGAATTGAAAATGAGCCAATATAAGCCAGAATTTTGGTGTAAACACTCTGCTTTCAGGTTGTTTATGCCAAATTCTGATCCAATCATCCAAATGGTGCAGCAGAAATCGAGACTAACAGGTAACCAGGCAACATTTTTCCAAGCTACTGTCCAATCTTAGCTGACAGGAGTGTCAGCTGGTGTGGTGTTCTGCTGGTTTAGCCCAGATGCATCAAAGTTCAGAGATGTTCTTCTGCATTACTTCAATGTAGCAAGTGGTTGTTGAAGTTACTGTTACCTTCCTAACAGGCAGTTTGGCCATTCTCCTCTGACCTCTGGCATCAACAAGGCATTTTTACCCAGAGAATTAATATTTTCTCTTTTTTTGGATCATTCTCTGTAAACCCTAGAGATGGTTGTGTGGGAAAATCCAAGCAGATCAACAGCCAAGCGAACTGGTCCCAGCAATACTGAGACCAGCCCGCTTGGCACCAGCAACCATCCCACATTCAGTCACCTAAATCACCTTTGTTCTCCTTTCTGATGCTCAGTTTGTAACTTCAACAGGTCTTTTTCATCCTGTCTATATGCCTAAATGCATTGAGCTACTGGTATGTGACTGGCTGATTAGATATTTGTGTCACAAAATGTTTGTGAAATTTCTGCAATTTTGTATTGTGCAGAAAACCTTGCTGGAAATTGTGAACAATGTTTGCAGTTTTGAACAAAAAAACACTGATACCTAAAAAAAGAAGCTATATTTTGAAAGAAACATTGTTGAATCTACGGTAACACAAAGTGTAGACAACTGCAGAAAGATAGAGAAAAAGAATGGTTCTTTAATATTACCAAAACTAATACTGAAAACAGCAGACTGCATGAATATTGCTCGTGGCTCTTTCAAGAGCATTTTTGTGAGCTGTTCATTCAACCAGAGGGTGAGTCTAACAAAAAGCACACCTTAGCTAGAGTTAAAACATATTCAATTTCAAGTTCTGCAGCGAGCATATCAATATGTGACATTTTCCCAGTGAGAACTCGTTTTGAGGGTCATGTTTTAAAAACCATTATAAAGCAACAGAAAGAAAGCGTGGCACGTTCCAAGGAGGTTGCCCGTGTGGTGCAAACTGCATGAAAATCCACTCAGCATTGTAATGCACTGATTTCATTTGGCTGGCTAAATCAATATATATATATCATATGTTGCGTCACCAGCAACATCAGACCCATTGCGTTATTGAACGTACTGTGTGTTCATAGTCGTGTTTCTTACTGTCAGTTGATGGTTTTCATCTACTTTTCTCTTTGTCCAAACAAAGAGAAAAGTAGTCACTGAATGGTCTCTGGTCCTACATGAATGGAGCCTTAAATAAGATAATGCTTGTTTGCAAATGTTATTACTTTAAATGAATAATTCCTTCCTCAAGCAACCCATTCTGTAAACACCAAAAATGCAAAATCACATGGTTTTTAAAAGAAACATTATGACAGTGTTATAGTTTCACGCTCAATAGACTGTCAGCACTTGGCTAGGTTTAAGTAAAACTCATGGACTTGTTTAAATGTCTAAAAAGTCAGACAATCTGCTGAGTCCTTTATTGAAATTTAATCAAAATATTGATTTAGGCTTGTAACTGTGACCTCTGCTGTCAGAGTCATGTGCTTTGTACACAAATCTACCCTACTGGCTCCTAAGAGTTAAATAAATAAGAGAAAACACATGCTACGGTTAGCAATGAGTGCATGAATGAACACAATTCTGATAATTCTGGTAGCAAATATGTTTCTTTCTAGATATTTACTGAACATTGTCCGAAACAGAGTTGTCTCAGGCTGGTTCGCATATTCCCATGACTTATTAACCATCCAATTACTTTATCTCTAGGGCTAGAAAGAAGATCATTGTGTGTGGGCAGAGCTGAATGTAACTCTGCCTGGTTGCCCATTTTGGAACAAACTGTTAGCTGTGGTTTGTCATGCCATGTGTGTACAACAAGGCCCATGTGTCCTTTAGATTTCGTTCCAGCCAAACACTTCAGCAGGTGATTTCACTCTGGAGTTTTCCTCTGTGGTTCAAGGTATTTTAATTAGTGTCGAAGTGTTTGGTTGGAATGACAACCTGCACGCACGTCCCTTGATGCCTCAAAGTGGTTTGAGAAGCAGTGGTGTAGAACAATGAAAGGCTATACCTCTCTGTGTTCCAACACATCCCCAGCTGCCAGATTAAATCAAAGAGCAACAATGTTCAAAGGAAGGGCACGCCCCAGTCGGACCAATCCATCATCTGATGCAACACTGGAAGTCAGGTTTATGTTGGCTAAACATTTATTATTCATGTACTGTTCATATGGAAGAAGAGTGAAGGGGAAATGAACATAAATCTTTCCATTTCTTGTTGTTTATTTCTCTCTTAGGGAGAGCGACCCCCCACACACCCCAGCCCCATCTCTTTCTCATACAGATACATAAACATACAAGTCTCGCTCTCTTTAGCCATGAAACAGTCTCAAGATTCATCAGTATATTGACCCACAGAGCAAATCCCCTGAGGAGTTGTCCCTGCTTCCCTGCTTCTTCCTCTTTTTCATCCTTCTAAGGTTGACTCAACACTGTCAACTCAAACAACATGAGCTGTTAACATGTAATCATTGTTCACTGATGACTTATAGCATTTTATCTAAGATACTGCATGGTGCATTTGATAATTCTAGACTTTGACAGTAATAACTATGATGATCATCACTGAATATATTATTTCAAGGCTTGTTTTCAAAGCCTTTGAAATCTGAACAAAGCATTTGGTTCACGTTTTTTTCTTGAGGGATAGTGCTGTGATCAGTTTCTCGGTTTGTCTGTTTGCTACAAATGAGGGAAATTTCAATGAAATGAAAAGAATTACTTTTAGTATTGTGGGAGAAACAGTGCAGATGACTCGTGTAGCTCCATGGTGCATTAATTATGGCGGGCACAGCGCTGAAATCATCTTTTAAAAGGAAGTTCAGATTTTTTGTTCAGTTTAATTTGAAGAATATGCATAATTCAGTAAATACTTACAAAATGGGGTTAGGTAAAATTAAAATTAGAAAATTATTGTACTGAATAACTTTCAGCGCACTCATCAACTCAATAAATTGTCAAGGCAACAGTCTACAGTGATTCAGCTCTTACATCTCAGAAAGGTCTCACTTCTCTCAGCTATGTTAATGATGAGCTTGTTTGCAACAGAATTTAGCTGTTATCTGGATAATGAATGAAAAATTCCTTCCATCTAAAATACCACTTTGACTAGATGTAAGATTGCTTTATAACAAGTTATTAGGCTCTAACTTCAAAAAATTCCATCTTTCATCATTAGTCCATCACTTTGTAGCCGACACATTCCAGGTTCTCGTCAGGCAGGCAACCTATTTTTTTTAATTTCCCAACTCAAAGATATCCTTGGATCCCATAGCAAAAGTTTAGTGTCGCTAATAAATGGTTAACTGAAACTGTATCTCAAACAGCACCAAATAGGATTGTATAGTGGAATGTGTAAACCTGCAGTGTATACACTCAGTGATATTATTGAACCCCTTGATAGTACTAGTACTATTCCTAATACTGCACTGCACTCTTCATAGACTGATTAAGTATTTGATTCACTGAATCAGGGAATTTTAGTCAAAAAATGGTTATCAGTTAATTTAGATGCACAGTCCCTTGTCCTGATTATCTGAAAGCTTCGGGGTCAGGTCCTCTTGCTGTTTGTGCAGGTGTTTCTTGGACCTCTTTTATTCACCATTCACACAAACTATGTTATCTCTTTCACACAAAACTGTAATGTACATTTTTATGCAGATTACACAATTTTGTATGCCACCGGCTCTTCCGTTAATCTGGCAGTAGATCTGTAAATCTACAGTAAACCTTTTTTCCATATTTCCAGAATGGCTCATCAAATATAAACTAGTTTTAAACTAGTAAAACTAACTGCACAGTATTCACAAGATGACCTAAAAGTATCCATATTCAAACTCTTCAGATTCCTGGGGCCTGTTTTCCTGACCACTAAAGTAATTACCTAGCCTTAATAAGTACAAGGATCAATAAGGAGAGCTGCTGTTAACAGGTGCTAACCTCACTGCTGCTAGTGAGGTGCATCATGACATTCAGACGTAGGCACTTAAGTTAGATGACTTTCCTCGACACCAGCTTGAATTAGTTTTTGCTAACCTAATAGGTTAATATCCATAGGAACAGAGACTCCGAAACTTGGAATGGAGAGCTGGTCGAGAGCGCCTTTACTGGAGTGACTAGGCGATCCACAATGGTCATAAAATTGAAACTATTGATTGTTATAAATAGTTGGGGTTCTGGCAGGATGCTAGAATTTTAAGAAGTATGTTCACATCTTACTGATAGGATTTTTTAATAAACAAACAAATGCGATGTTGAATATGCAGATTCCAGGCAGAAGTGAAAGAGACCGACATGGATGTAGTGAAGGAGGACATGTGGATGGCTGGTGGGACACAAGGGGATATTAAGGTTTCAAAAAGAACCGTGTAATGACAAAATCAAATCAAAATGCAGATGACTAGTTTGTGCTATGCATTGTTGCTTCATTTATTGGACTGATTCTTCGCCTTCTTCTTCTCCTTTTGGCTGCCCTATTTAGGGTAAATATTACTGGACTTCTTCACTGTTTTTCTTATTGAGTCAATATTTATAAAAGCATTTGTTTAATGGCCAATCCAGAACTTGGATCTTAGCTGTAACGACATAGTTTACTTGTCTTTAATCTCACTGTCTGAGTTTGTATAAATTACAGACTACAACATCTCATAGGGCACAGAGTGTGAGATTGAATGGGCCACAAGAATACACGTGGCACAGAGACCAATTCCATATTTATTCAATGCTTTCTACACAGTGGACGCACAGTGAATGGTCTAGGTATGTTTACAAAATGCTAGATGATTGTTTTATACAAATGCAATTAAATTTTGTCACACACAATTCTGGAGAGGGAACAGTTTAATATAGTGCAGAATATTCTCAACAGTGGCCTCGGGGGAAGAATTTGTTGGTAAAACATGTCACATTTAATGTCATATGGTTGTGCTGTCTGAATTAGCTTATCAACATTTGAAAAGACGTACAGCGTGCCCTTCAATGACAAGCTGGAAGGACAGATTTCTTTATCAGCAATCAGTTTACTGTCGACAGCAGAAATAGTTTATGATGACAAAAATGGCATATTGTTTATATACAGTATGTTTAGTTTACTCGTTTAGACTTATTGAAATTGTTTGGTTTCACTGTGCTGACGTACATAAGAGCTAGTTTGTTATCAGGGGGCTAAGAGGAAGAGTTGATCACATTGAAGGTGTAAAGTAAAGATCATTCCATTCATCATATGTGTTTATCATTATTAGAGAATTTCGTGATGTGGCAATTCTGATAAGTAATCAGTAAAAGAAGTTGCGTATTTTAAGCTGTATTTTCTCTGCTCTAAACAAGCACATACATCCAGTGATACATTATTGCACTGAACAGTGATATACATAGCAGAGAGCATTGATTTATCACTCTCATTATGCCACATTAGCAAGACTAGAGCAGTGACAAAAGAGCTGAAAGAGAGGAAGTGAGTCAGAGACCTAAAGGAAAGTTACTGGAACACATTTAACAAGTAATGCCTCATTAATTCAGCCTCCTCTCTACGTCTCACATCTCTGTTTCCTGTTGACATATGTCACTCTTTAATCTCTGGGCCCCAAATTAAAAGCAATGAATATACCGCCGAGGTCTGTGCCACCCAGACATTTTACCACAGTCTCTTCCTCTGCAGAAACAGGTGGGAACTGAGCATTTTGGCAGCATGTGCTGTGCAGGCTTTCTTGTCTAACCATGCCGAAATGTGACGAGATTTCATTGCTTCATAATAATGAATATTAAAACCTCAATCAAACGCCTTTCTCATAGCCACTCAGTTGACGTCGCATTGTTTTGTCTTTCTGTGCCCTCCCTGCTTGGAGCGCTCTAAAACAGATATGACAAAAACTAAAATCAGTCAAATTATAGAGATTATAGAGATGAAACACTTAATCACTAGAAAATACATTTGCAATTTGATAATTAAATTTACATTTTTCCAATCATAAATGCCACCCAAATCTAAGCTTTTTGAATGTGATGAATCACTAAATGTACATTGTTTTTTTTATCCGTGTTTGGGATATACTGGAATGTTTGACATGACAGATATGTATAATGGATGTGCCACATTCTGACATTATATTTGATAGCTAATATTTACGTAGTAGTAATTAACTATTAACTAGTATTAAATAACATTAGTACTTGTTTATGAGTATGTGTTTAATAACATTGCTGTTTCAGGATCAGCACAGTGTCTTCTCACACCGTGCCTCATAAACACTGTGTCAGTGTCAGCTGGCCCGTTGCCTATCTGTGTACTTTATCCACATCTGCCAGCCTGAAGATAAGAACTGTCATTTTCAGCCCATTAGAGGTCTTGGACACAACTTATCCGATGGGAGCTGCTTGTCAGACAGTTATTACCAGTAGTTTATAAACTGAATGTATTTGACGAGTGACCTTACAGATCTCACAGCTAAACAGACACTATATATGAGGATTTTAAATGATCTTACTGTAAAACAAAGGGAATGGCCTCATACTAACCCAAATTATATTCTTAAAACACAACTTAGAGGTTACTAAAAGCACAGTTAAAAACCACGGACAGCACGTCTTCTTCATAGATTTGTCAAGATGAAATCTAAAATTTTGTATGATATAATGTTTTTTCCAGTAAAAGTTCAAAAGAAACATCTGGAACTGACTGACACTGGATTTTTTTGATTCTTATATATATATATATATATATATATATATATATATTGTATCAGGAAAAAACAAGTATTACCAAAGATACAGCATCAAATGAGTCTAATTTCTAAAGAGTTAATGCATTCCTTTTGTTAAACCTGAGTTAAAGCTTCAAGTTGGAACATCACAAAGTATAATGGTGTACAGCCAGAGTGTCCAGAGTGTTTGGCAACCACGGATCCATGCTCTGTGAAGAGATGTCAAAGTAACCATGTGTACCCAAGCTCTAACATCAAATAGGTATGGAGTATAGGATCTGGTTGAAAAAAATTAAGCACATTTTAAAACCACGACGAGCTCATTAATTTGCTCTGTATTTACATCACATTGCATTATCGCTAAAAACAACTGAGACATTAAGAGATCTTTTGCTTCACTTGAGGGAATGTGATATCGCTTCACAGACAGAACCAGGAAGCTTTTTTAGGGGGGACTGAATCATAGAGAGTGTGAATACCATAGTCCACATTTACATTTGGGTATGCCATTCAACACTGTGAATCCATACGCCCTTGCCATGAGGCTCCTGCCGAGAGGAATTCATATCATTGGCTGCACCTTTTACACACTCATTGAAACTGGAACGCCGTACTTTTGGTCTTTGTTTTTTTATATGCCCACGTGTGATTTGTTTGTGGTTGTGCTGTCTGAATTAGCTTATCTCAAAGATTCAGTGCACCACTGAAAATGAATCAGAAATTGTGGGAAGGGTGACTGCAGTGCCTCAGGTCTAAATTTTCTGGCATTTGGATCTTTCTCATTTGGGACGGTCAATACTATATTAAAGTAGATTTTTCTTGAGTTTACACATTCCCACCGAAGATTATTGTCAGTTTAATCATGTTTCAAAACATAAAATTACACACCTCCAGGCCTGGTGGAAAATTAATGTTGAGGTAAAGATTACTGTTTAAAACCAATTGGGAGTCTTTGGACTTTCTTAGACTAACAAAAAACAGAGACATTGAGTACATTTTAATGCTATGCTTGATAAACCTAACTTAACCCCATCAATGATATTATGAAACAGTTATAAGTCAGTAAAACAGATAGGGGCGCAGTAGCTAAGTCTGTAATTGCTCTTGGTCTGTTATTTAGGATCACATTAGCACAAGTAAAGAGCAAAAGAGCTGGTTAGAAGTCATAAATGTTTCCATCCCAGCTGCATGGTCTGTTGCCTTTGATGCTTGATCTAATGTGCACTCACTGATTGGCACATTAGTGAAGGGGAAGAAGAAAATGGTGTGAAGCAACCCCTTTTTGTTCGTTAACTGAGCTGTATCGGTGGTGTTGCTCTGGAAGTCTGCCTCATCTTGTATGCAAGCCTCACTCCAAAGTAAAAGAATCACAGAGAGACTACCTGTATTCATGGTAATAAGAATGTCTGGCCAGGTCATTTTATTGTGAGCTTCTATGATAAGTGCCTGCTTTGTGAAATTTTGCTCACAGAGCAAAATAAACATTTCATGCAGAGAAATACTTTGACAAAAAATGTGTTAACTTTAGTCACCTGATAAAATCTATGAGAACCTGTTATTTTAATATTACAAATGTAATTTATTTTGACGAGAACACTTCACCCACATGATCTGTGTGTTTATTTAAAAATCAGTTTTTCTACTTATGTGGAACTAGATTGATTTAAATTACTTTCACGTAGTTTCTGTATCAGAAAATATCAGCATACTTTACCTAACCTAAAGGGTTATATGCCCACAAAAGCTGATGTTTGTGGTTTTGTGACAATTTCATATCAACCTGTTATGTGTACTAATCTTTTACAAGAAATAATATGTGAATAAACCTTCTGTTTAAACTGCCTCCACATTCTCAGATTATGGATCTCAGCAGGTCTCGATTGTACTGGCTTCATTATGATTTCTTTGTAGTCTGAAGACAATGGTTAGAGAGAAATCTGTAGCCATTATCTTCATTCAATGTAATTGAATGAAGATTTGTAGACATGTAATTACGTGTAATTGAATGTCTAGCTGTATATGACTACATCAGCTACATGTAATTTATTGTGCAGTGATGGTTAAGTCTGTCTCCTCACAGCAAGACAGTTTTGGGTTTGAATCCTCCAGCCAGCTGAGGCCTTTCTATATGGAGTTTTACATATTATTTCTTTGCCTGGGCGCTTTTATGGCGTTATTTTTGTGCCACTATTTTGAGCGCACGTAAAAGAAAATTGAGCACACGTAAAAGAAAATTGCAGGTGCAAGTGTTGCATTTTGAGGAGAAATTTATTTTGAGCGAAGAAAAGCTAAATTTGAGTGAACAAAATTCATTGCTGCGTGCAAAAAATGTATTTCAGTGTTTGCTGTTATCCATACGCACACACAATAGCAGCCCCTGTCGCTCAGTTTTTGCACTTGCGCTTGCTCGCAATGTGTTGCTTGCGCTCTCAACATTTCTGCCTGTGCGCGCTCAACTCTTTCTGTACACCGTTATATTTGTGCCACAAAACCAGCCAATCACAGACTTGGATGCAAAAAAAACCTGATTGGCTGTTTTGGTCTCCAATCAGCTCGAAATGACGAAATGCAATATCCCAGAATCCATGTCGTCCAAAACTCAAACGAGGCAGTGGCGGAGGAACACAGAGTGGCGGAGTTTGAAATATTACTCTTTCTGGGTCACAAAATAAACTTTTAAGATATTTTCATGCGAGAATGGTGCTGTGTAAACTTAAAATATTTGCTCGATTTATCAAGACATCACATATTTGCATAAGTGCTCTAACGTTTTCGGAGATGCCTGTTACCCACCAGCTGACCGCATAGCTGGACTGGCCATTGGGCATACCGGGCATTTGCCCGGTGGGCCGATGGTGATTTTTCATGTTTGTTTTTTTGTTTGTCTTTGTAACGGTATAAACAATGAAAGGTGGTGGATTAGCCAGTTGGTCATGATCAACTCTGGGCTGGACCAAGTACAATACATCCGTATTGAGGGGAAAAGGAACGCGATTCGTCCCGGACTTCAGCTACAATGAAAAAGACACAAAGCTGGAGTTATTCTGCCTTTGGTGCACAGCTGCCTCTTCTTCTCGCATTCTCTCCCCTCCCTCTCCTTTTGCTACTTCAATCATGAAACTGATCAATGATCAGCTGATCGTCTCTCTTGTTTGTTTATCGCCCACTTTGCTCCAGAAAGAGGAAATCAGCGGATGTCGCGCTAAACAACAGCAGCACGTTCAAGCTTGATCAGCTGTTGTTAGAATTTATTTAATATTACTTTCTAGTATCAGCTGATGTTTGCTGGAGCCACAGCTATAAAAGCTGCTGCTCATGATATCGGTTTGGATATGTGGTGAGAGGGAAACATGAAGGTGATACAAATCATACATATATACCAACAAGACAGTGTACATCACTGTCACAACAGCATTTGTTTTAGTTCAAAGGCTTTATGGTTTTTCCTATAATACCTGGTGGTGTAGTCGGTCGATCTTTTGTCAGTTCAGCCTTATATATTATGTTTAACCCGAGTGACCACCCGGTCAGCTGGTGGGTAACAGGCATCTCCGAAAATGTTAAAGCACTTTTGCAAATATGTGATGTCTTGATAAATCGAGCAAATATTTTAAGTTTACACAGCACCATTCTCGCATGAAAATATCTTAAAAGTTTATTTTGTGACCCAGAAAGAGTAATATTTCAAACTCCGCCACTCTGTGTTCCTCCGCCACTGCCTCATTTGAGTTTTGGACGAAGTGGATTCTGGGATATTGCATTTCGTCATTTCGAGCTGATTGGAGACCAAAACAGCCAATCAGATTTTTTTTGCATCCAAGTCTGTGATTGGCTGGTTTTGTGGCACAAATATAACGGTGTACAGAAAGAGTTGAGCGCGCGCGGGCAGAAATGTTGAGAGCGCAAGCAACACATTGCGAGCAAGCGCAAATGCAAAAACTGAGCGAAAGGGGTTGCTATTGTGTGTGCGTATGGATAATAGCAAACACTGAAATACATTTTTTGCACGCAGCAATGAATTTTGTTCACTCAAATTTAGCTTTTCTTCGCTCAAAATAAATTTCTCCTCAAAATGCAACAGTTGCACCTGCAATTTTTTTGTACGTGCGCTCAAATTTTTTTTTACGTGCGCTCAGAATAGTGGCACAAAAATAACGCCATACGCTTTAGCTTCCTCCCAATCTAAACACAATACACTAGTAAATCCCTGCTCAAAAAACACAAAACCCCACAAATAAACAAACAAACCCCCCAAAATCATTAAGATGATAATTTTATCCATCGTTAATGATAAAACATCGATTGCTGCACCTTTAATCTCCACATAGGTTTGCAACTTGAACAGATGTCACTGTCTTTGGAGGTGTACCATACCCACCTGTCTGGAGGTACTTTGAAATAGTACCACAGGAGGAAATAGCCAGCTATTTGCATTGAGAGTAAGATACAGTTGCAGCTTCCACTAAAAATTAACAGATGTGATATCAGGGAAGAAGGGAGGAGAAATAGGAAGATTAAGATAAGTTCAAACCGGTCATGACATAAGCCTCTCCAGATAGCGGTGAGATGGCAGGATTATCCAACACAATAAGAACAGCTAATCAAAGCAACAGGCTGGAGAATTCAGATGAGGAATTTTAATGGGGACTGATAAATATTAATCTTTGTGGTTGGATTAAAAAAATATATGTATGGCACTGCTACTTTAATTTGTTTTACATAAGCAGCGCTATGAATATGTTTGTTAGATTCACAACAAGTTGAATTGTTCTTTTAAACTGTCAGACCAACAGATGTAAATACTTCACTTCAGATTCTAATTAACTGAAGTCTTTGTATCCATACATAACTAAGTAAAGGTGCAATACTATGAGCAATTTTGTCATGTACATAAACATAAAGCAGAGAGGCTGTTGCTCTCTTACGTTCAGTCAGACTTTGCAGTGGTTAAGAATCAGGTTTTAAACCCATTTGTGACTTAAACTTGGGTTGACTATTGTGTCAAAGCAAGATTAGGCTCAGCTTAAACGCAGCTAAACTGGTGAGTTGACAGGTTTGTCAGAGTGCCTCGTCATCATGTGTTGATGTGTCAAATGGCTCACTGCCATGCAAACGGAAAGAGTAACTGTCTTTGTAATCATCAGTTGTATTGCTGTACTACTGTCACTCATATTCTTGTGATTTGCACTGTTTTCTGCACACTGTTGTGCATGTTCCCATTTTGTTGTGCAATGAATAAATATGAGTGAATGATTAAACAGTGAGTGCTGTAGACGTGATTGTGTGTACCGAGATTGCCGTGCTTGACACTAATATGACAGTTCAATGCAAAACCATGAACCGTTACACAGCCTTTAGGGATACGAAGTAAATTCAAGACATAGAAACAGTCTAAAACATAGTTTCTAATGACTTTTGCGCAACAGATCAATGGACAGCATAGTTGTCTTTCAAGTTTTATTGGATTTCTCCAATCTTTCTCATCACAAGTAGTCTTTTTTCATTCTTTCACAGCTATTGGCACTGCTGTATCTGTTTTGTTTTGTGATGTTGCCTGATTAGGTATGTCTCTCACTCATCATTTAACTTCATCATCGTTGCTGTTATTAATGGAGTTTGATAACATCAGCACAACACGAGCAAACTTGAACTTGATCAGAGGTCTAACTAGTCGGAGGAACATCAGGGCATGTTCAGTCTATCGAAACTGACCTCCAAATGCAGTGAGCATCTGGGATTCTGGGGCTTGTTATACAACTTACAAAGACCCAAGCTTACCAAACTGCATGTATTTATACAACAATTTGACATCATTGTTAATCATTTATACATTTTCTAGTTCTATTTGATGTAATGTCTCATGTTGATGTGTTGTTGGTCAAAAGGGCTTTTTCGATATGGAAGAAAGTTAAAGATTTGTTTGGTTTTCCTAAAGGAGAAAGCAAGATAGCAAGACAAGAGTGGATAATTTCTGTTTTGAAGCCCAATAACAGACAAAGAACAACCTGTTTTCTTCTTCATAACACTTTACATTAGTCTTTATCTTTGCCAACAGAGCAGCCTAGTACAAAGGATCTTTGATGAGTGTAATGTTAAAAGATGCAGCTGTTCCAGCTATAAAGGGCAGTGTTGAGTGAGCACTGTAAACTGTGAGGAATATTTTCACTGAAGTCTTTATTTTATTTTCATATATGAAATGAATCAGCTTGTGACTAACAGATTGATTAAAACGAAAAATAAATGAAAAGGCCACATCAGTGCAAGGTAAGTAAAGATAAAAAAAAAAAAAGCAACTTTGAATTGAAATGCAAAGCTGCTCTTAAGGACTTCAGTTAAAATAGAATAGAAAATAGAAAGCTGGAAATAAGAATCATAGGGCCACTTTCAGAAATAATTGATTGCTCACTACGCATGATTTTAAAACTACAAAAACCTCAGTGCAAAAATCAATTCTTGCTACATCCCAAAAAGCTTTGCAATCTTTTTTCAAATGATGACATTTCAGATGAGACCTGTTGGAGATGATATTTCCTCTCAGACTTGTTGGTGATACAGCTGTAAATAGGAATAAAGCTATTTATGAGGTGTTTGAAGTGACCTCTATTCATCCCTTTCATGCTTTTTTTTAATGCAAAACTGGCAGTGTTTTGTTTTCCATAGGAGACCATCCATCGATCCATCATCCATCCACAGATTTTCTGCTACTTATTCTGGTGGGGGTCACAGGGTCAGAAGTCCAGACCAAGCACAGACCTTCCTCTCCTCGGCCAACTCACCCAGCTCATCCAGGGCGACATTGATGGTCCCAAGTACGGCATCTGCATCACTGCAGGGGCGGTGACCTGGAGTGTGCACTCCATCATTAAGATAGATAAAAGAAGGATAAAGGATAAAGAGCTTGGCCACATTTCTCCTCCTGGGTCTGAGATTTAACTAACAGGCGGTCTCCCCTCTCCTCCACTCTCAGATAGACTTTCCCAGGAAACTTGAAGCATCCCTCTAAAATTGGAGCACACCCTCCGCTCCCCCTTTTGGAAAAGGAGGTAGGAACCCTAGGGGCGATCGTGGCTCAAGAGTTGGCAGTTCGTCTTGTAATCGGAAGGTTGCCGGTTCGAGCCCCGGCTCGGACAGTCTCGGTCGTTGTGTCCTTGGGCAACACACTTCACCCATTGCCTACTGGTGGTGGTCAGAGGGCCCGGTGGCGCCAGTGTCCGGCAGCCTCGCCTCTGTCAGTGCGCCCCAGGGTGGCTGTGGCTATAATGTAGCTTGCCACAATGTAGTGTGTGAATGTGTGTGTGACTGGGTGGATGACTGAATGTGTAAAGCGCTTTGGGGTCCTTAGGGACTAGTAAAGCGCTATACAAATACTGCAGGAGTGTCACCCAAGACAGCTGAACAACATCCAGAACCTTGAGGAACTCTGGCTCAGGAGTTACCACCACAAAAGGCATCAAGTGCTTTAAAGCCACAGCTTTGTTCGTCAGTGGAGGTATGAAACATGCTCCACTCTGTTCAATGTCCCCAACCTTTCTCATAATGCTGTCAAAGCTCTGCCCTCACTACCTCTGGTCTCCTTCCACCTGATCCAACTCATCAGCAGGTTGATGAGTTGACAGCTCTGCTCTTCTCTTTACCTAAGTGTCCAAGGCATGTGGCTGCAGGTCAGCCTTCTTCCTCACCAGAGAGGTGATGTTCCATGTTACTAAAGCCAGAACCACTGATCGACACAGGAAGGCTGTGTCCTGGGCTGAGTCCTGGCCACCAGGCACTCTATTGTGAGGTCTTTGGTAAAAGACATTTGATAAAGAATTTTCAAGCAAAAGGGATTATCCTCTTAAACCCCAGTTGAGTCCTTGAAGGAAATACAGTGCCGGCCTCAGTTCTTACACAGTGCACAGTATAGTTTGTCTGTCTGTGTGCTAGTATAAACAGACACACACTCACACACACATCTGCTAGTGTATGTAAACACCTGTGCTGTGCTGCTGACCACTATAAATGTTATAAATTATCCTGGTTGGATAATTTTCATTATCAGTATTTAATTCACTGTGCCCTTTGTAAAGTCTGGATCAGTTTTGAGCTCTTCATTTAGATGGTGTTTAATGAGTTTCTATATTGGTGAAATTCTGAAATCCTTGAAATCTACATTTAACCACACAAATATTATATATTTAACATGCTAGATTTCATGAAGCTCATAAAGGTACGAGCTATTAATAACACACCTTTGAAATATTTAATTCTCTTTTTCAGGCTGAAGTCCCATGACCTTATCCTGTTGTTTTGGTGTGTCAATGCAGTGAAATGAGCTGATGTTTTGGTATTAATTTTAAAGAGGCTAATAGCTGACACAGCTTGAATTGCTTGAAAGTGTTTGTGTGTATTTTTACATAATATGTAACCCAGTAACCATGGAAATATGTTTAATTTGCTGTCAAAAAAATACCAATTTCATTTTAATTGAAATCACTGCAGTGTGCTAAACATAACAAAACTTACTTTGACAGTGTTGAACATTCTTAGTAAAAATCCTAAAACTAAATCAGGGGTCGGCAACCTTTCTGATGATGAGTGCCATCTAAAATTTCCTCAGAAGTCAATGTGCCATATGATTGCATTAGCAATAAATTTAATAACGCTCTATATAAACAGTTACACACTATATAGAACAACTTTATAGAATTATATTTGTTTGCAGATGTTTGCAGCTATCACCGAATAGTTATCAGCTATTTTGAAACAAAAAAAGACACTTTTTATCCATAACAAGAACAGCAAATGAACTGTACAACAGAAAATGCAAATGCTATTTATGGTCTCCTCACAACAATGATAAGAAAAATAAACTGGGCCAATATGGCATGTTTGTTAATACAGGCATACACATGTTAATGTGATCTCTGGTCTCCCACTCAGAGACACAGGTCTCCGATTGTCCAGCATTCAGACAGCTGCCTGAGGACACTCATGTGAGAGAAAATCTGCTCACACAGATATGTAGAGCCAAATACTGTCAATAATGCCTCTGCAATGTTCTGGAGATAGTTAACCTTGTCAGGTAGTGATGTCCAGCAGGTGAAAATGCAAGCTCCATGAACACTCACAGTTGTGGATTCCAGCTGCGTTCGTAGTTCTGCAAACTTTGACCCCCACATGTCACGGGTGATGGGAAAATACGGACTCAGTCGCGGAGCTCTGGATGCAAAGCAAACAGTGCATTTATTTACAGTGCTCAAAAACAGTCTCCAAACACAAAGCAAAGTGCAAAAATCCAACGGTGATCTTCTCCAAACTCCCAGTGGTGCGCAGGTGAGTTTCCAAAGTGATTATCCGAGTGTGTTTTTCTCCTCCGAGAGCTTAATCCCGCAGGCTCCTTCTCTCCAACCTCCTGCTCCTTGTCTTTTCCTCCTACAAACGAGCGACAACAACAGGTGAGAAGGCTAGCCGGCTAAAGCTATGTTGCAAGTAACAAACACTCTTTACTACCGAGCTTCAAGTACAATCCAGCGTCGACTGCCGTCTGGACACACAGTTAAATACTTCAGCCCACGACGAAGGATGATTAGTGACAGCTGGGTGGCAAATTAGGTGCAGGTGTGTCAGCCGCTAGGTGGAGACAGCAAGGGTAGGGAGGAGGAGAGAGAGATGGGCTGGTCCGGACCGGCCTAATTCGAGAAACATGAAACACGTTGTGTACCTTCATGTTGCGCGGGAGGGCCAGCCGGACAGTCACTGGATTCAGGACGGCTTGCACAGAAAAGGGTCCAAGGAACCGGGGAGCCAGCTTCTTGGACTCAGTCCGCAGAGTGACGTTCCTAGAGGAAAGCCATACCTGCTGGCCCGCCCGATAGGCCGGTGTAGGGACGCGGCGATGGTCGGCCAGTCTCTTGTTTTGTGCGCTCGTACGCAGTAGGGCCACTCGGAGGGTACGGCCACCTCTCCTTCCGTGATGGAGAGGAGTGGGGGTTGATACCCCAGGGATGCTTCGAAGGGAGAGACACCCGTAGCGGCCGACATGCTGGAGTTATGGGCGTATTCGGCCCACGCCAACTGCTCACTCCATGACGACTGGTTGGAGGAAACGACGCAGCGCAGCATGGCCTCCAGCTCCTGGTTCGCTCGCTCAGTTTGCCAATTAGTCTGCGGGTGGAAACCAGAAGACAGGCTGACCTGGACCCCCAGCTCGGTACAAAACATTTTCCACACCCGAGAGGTGAACTGGGGCCCACGGTCAGAAACAATGTCCAGAGGAATGCCGTGAAGGCGAAAAACATGCTGGGTTAAGAGCTGGGCAGTCTCTAGAGCGGTGGGAAGTTTGGTAAGGGCAACAAAATCGGCAGCCTTAGAAAAACAGTCAATGATGGTGAGTATAACAGTTTTACCAGAGGACGGAGGGAGACCAGTGATGAAGTCCAGAGCGATGTGCGACCATGGCCGGCTGGGGACAGGCAGTGGTCTAAGGAGTCCCGATGGAGGTGAGTTGGACGTCTTATTTCGGGCGCACACAGGACATGCGGCCACATACTCCCGAATGTCCTGAGAGACAGAGGGCCACCAAAACAGCCTTTGCAAAAAGGAGACAGTTCGATTCCTGCCCGGATGGCAGGTAAACCGTGCGGTGTGTGCCCAGTGGATGACCTTACCCCTGACCGCTGAGGGAACATACAATCTACCTGCTGGACCCGTGCCGGGGTCGGGCTCTTGTTGCTGAGCATCTCGGACCACCCTTTCTATCTCCCAGGTGAGGGTCCCCACAATGCACGAGGCTGGCAGAATGGGCCTCTCCTTCTCCTCAGGGTCCGTGTCTGGCGCGAACTGGCGTGACATGGCGTCTGGTTTCGTGTTCCGGGACCCGGGCCTGTAGGTAATGGTTAGGTTAAAACGAGCAAAAAACAATGCCCACCTGGCCTGTCGGGCGTTCAGGCGCTTAGCCGCTTGGAGGTAGGCAAGGTTCTTGTGGTCCGTCCACACGACAACAGGATGTTCGCTCCCCTCCAACCAGTGCCGCCACTCCTCCAGCGCCAACTTGATGGCAAGAAGCTCCCGGTCGCCCACGTCATAATTCCTTTCGGCCTGAGTGAGACGACGGGAGAAAAAGGCACAGGGGTGTAATTTACCTTCCTGGCGCTGAGAGAGAACCGCCCCAACTCCCGAATCAGAAGCGTCCACTTCCACCACGAACGGCAGGGCGAGGTCAGCCTGGGCCAGGATGGGGGTCGAGGCGAACAGGCTTTTGAGACGGTCGAATGCTTGCTGAGCTGCTGGAGACCACAGGAATGGCTGTTTGGGCGATGTAAGTTGTGTGAGAGGCAATGCTACCTTACTGAAGTCCCGGATGAAACGTCTGTAGAAGTTGCTGAATCCAAGAAAACTTTGCAACTTCTTCCGGGTGCCGGGCACAGGCCACTCCAACACAGCTTTGACCTTAGCCGGGTCCGCTCGCAACCGGCCCTGTTCAATGATGAAACCCAGAAAAGAGACAGTTGAGGCATGAAACTGACATTTCTCTGCTTTGCAAAACAGCCGATTCTCCAGCAGGCGGCGTAACGCCAGTCTCACATGCTTAACATGCTCAGCTCTGGACCTGGAGAAAATCAGAATGTCGTCAAGATAAACAAACACAAAGTGGTTCAAAAAATCCCGTAGAACATCATTTACCAGGGCTTGGAAGACAGCAGGGGCGTTTGTGAGTCCGAACGGCATTACCAGGTACTCGAAGTGACCCAGATGGGTGTTGAAGGCTGTCTTCCACTCGTCCCCCTCGCGGATGCGGACCAGGTGATAAGCATTGCGGAGATCAAGTTTGGTGAAATGGGTGGCCCCTTGAAGGAGTTCAAAAGCTGAGGCGAGCAGGGGTAGAGGATATTTGTTTTTGATTGTGATTTTATTTAGTCCCCGATAGTCAATGCAGGGGCGTAGGCTATTATCCTTCTTTTCAACAAAAAAGAAGCCTGCGCCCAAGGGAGAGGTGGAGGGGCGGATGATGCCAGCTGCCAGGGAGTCCGTAATGTAGCGCTCCATAGACTCGCGCTTGGGTTTCGAGATGCTATAGAGTCGGCTAGTGGGCAAGGGGGCGCCCGGGAGCAAATCAATCCCGCAGTCGTACGGACGATAAGGAGGCAGCGATTGGGCCCCGTCTTTGCTAAAGACTTGACCTAGATCGTGATATTCGGCGGGCACGGTTGACAAGTCGGGGCGAGCGGGCGGCCCCACAGGATCGTCTGACGTGCAACCCGGCACCGCAGAGCGTAAACACTGCTCATGGCAACGGGTGCTCCACCTCACGATACATCCCTTGGCCCAATCAATCTGTGGATTGTGTAGCTGGAGCCAGGGAAATCCCAAAACTAAGGGTGTGAGGTGCCTTGAAGAGAAACAGGAACATCTGCTCAGTGTGATTGCCGGAGAGAGCGAGTGTGATTTCTTGAGTGCGGTGAGTGACTGCAGTTAAAGGTCTGCCATTTAGTGCTGACACTTGGAGCGCTTCAAATCAAATCAAATCAAATCACTTTTATTGTCACATCACATGTGCAGGTACACTGGTACAGTACATGTGAGTGAAATTCTTGTGTGCGAGCTTCACAAGCAACAGAGTTGTGCAAAATACAATAACGTAAAACAAGCAAAATATAAAAATGGCTAATCTAAAAAGTAATAAATATATGTACAATATGTAAAGGTATATACATTACTGAATGTGTATACTAAATATGTTTTTCTACGTGTGTGTGTTTGAGTGTGTATATAGTATGTATATACATGTTTTACAAATGAAATAAAGTAAACAATAAAATAAGATATATAAAATATACAGAGGTTGGTATGTGCAGAACAGTGGTATTTATATACAGTATGGAGTGCATAATGTTGAAGTTCCAGTAGTGAGGGTGAGGTGTCTATGAAGTGTTCAGCAGTCTGATGGCCTGATGGAAAAAGCTGTCTCTCAGTCTGCTGGTACGGGACCGGATGCTGCAGAACCTCCTTCCTGATGGAAGTAGTCTGAACAGTTTATGGCTGGGGTGACTGGAGTCCTTGATGATCCTCCCCGCTTTCCTCAGGCACCGCTTCCTGTAGATGTCTTGGAGGGAGGGAAGCTCACCTCCAATTATCCGTTCAGCACACCGCACTACTCTCTGGAGAGCTTTGCGGTTGTGAGCGGTGCTGTTGCCGTACCAGGTGGTGATGCATCCAGTGAGGATGCTCTCAATGGCACAGCGATAGAAGGTCCTGAGGATGCGGGGGCTCATGCCGAATCTCTTCAGTCTCCTGAGAAAGAAGAGGCGCTGCTGCGCCTTCTTCACTGTTTTGTTTATGTGTACTGACCACGTAAGATCCTCAGCCAGATGTACACCAAGGAAGCGGAAGCTGCTCACTCTCTCCACAGCAGCGCCGTTGATGGTGATGGGGGTGTGTACTCCTCTGCACCTCCGGAAGTCCACTATCAACTCCTTTGTCTTTGCGACGTTGAGGGTGAGATGGTTGTCTTGACACCAGTGGGTCAGGGCGCTGACCTCCTCCCTGTAGGCCGTCTCATCACCGTTGGTAATAAGACCCACCACTGTAGTGTCGTCCGCAAACTTCACAATGATGTTGGAGTTTCTAGTGGCCGTGCAGTCGTAGGTGTAGAGTGAGTACAGGAGAGGGCTCAGTACACACCCCTGTGGAGCACCAGTGTTCAGTGTGATGGGGGATGAGGTGGTGCTGCCCAGTCTGACCACTTGGCGTCTGTCAGACAGGAAGTTAAGGATCCAGCTGCAGAGGGAGCTGCTCAGTCCTAGATCCTGCAGTTTCCTGTCCAGCTTCGAGGGAACGATGGTGTTGAATGCTGAGCTGTAATCTACAAACAGCATTCTCACATACGTGTCTCTCTTCTCCAGGTGTGACAGGGCAGCATGGAGTGTCAGGGCTATGGCATCATCAGTGGACCTGTTGTGGCGGTATGCGAACTGTAGAGGGTCCAGTGAGTCGGGTAGTGCAGAGCAGATGAAGTCCCTGACCAGCTTCTCGAAGCATTTGCTCACGATGGGGGTCAGGGCTACGGGTCGCCAGTCGTTCAATGAGGAGATGGTGGAGGATTTGGGTACAGGGACGATGGTGGCCATTTTGAAGCAGGCTGGGACTACAGACAGAGAGAGGGAAAGGTTGAAGATGTGTGTAAACACTCCAGCCAGCTGAGCCGCGCATGACTTGAGGACGCGGCCGGGAATCCCGTCCGGACCAGTAGCTTTGCGTGCATTCACCCTCCTGAAGCACTTCCGCACATCCTCCTCAGACACAGTGTGCGCACTGACGTCATCCGCGGTGCGCACACTGTCCGGTCTCGTGGTGTTCGCTGTGTCGAATCTAGCGTAGAATACGTTTAGATCCTCACACAGAGAGGCCGTGGTCTGCGGTGTGCTGGTTTTCCCTCTAAAGTCTGTGATCGTGTTTAGTCCCTGCCACATACTCCGAGGGTTGTCAAAATGTTGCTCCACCTTGTCCCTGTACTCACGTTTGGCTGCTTTGATCGTCTTCCGGAGTTGGTAATGTGCGTGTTTGTAGTCCGATGTGTTCGCGGAGGCAAAAGCGGTGCTCCGTGCCGCCAGTGCTGTGCGAACATCTCTGTTAATCCAGGGTTTTTGATTTGGGAAGGATTTAACTGTTCTGGATGGGACGACATCTTCTACGCATTTTCTGATAAATCCGCAGACTGAGTCTGTGTACTCATCAATGTCTTTAGCAGCCACGTGAAACATTTCCCAGTCCGCGTGATCAAAACAGTCCCGCAGCGTAGACTCCGATTGGTCCGACCACCGGTGCACCGCCCTCAGGGTTGGAGCTTCCTGTTTCAGCTTCTGCCTGTAGGCGGGCAGGAGCAGGATGGAGCGGTGAGGAACAACTGGCAAACCCATTTTGTGGGCCAAAGCCTCATCCAAAAAACTTTGTTCAGCTCCCGAGTCTATTAGTGCGTCACAAGAATGAGTGCGGGAAAGAAACCGTAATTTAGCGGGGCAGCTGAGGTGGAGGAATGTGTTAACCGGCGCACCCGTCAGTATCCCCACCTTTACTGACGGGCTGAGTCTTTTAGCCGTGAGGGACAGGCGTCCGCGAAATGCCCCTTCTTCCCGCACACAAAACACTCACCCACCAGTTGTCTTCTCCTCCGGGTGAATTTAGTCCGTCCCAGCTGCATGGGTTGCTCCTCGTCAGCAGGTGAGTCCGGTTCCTCTTCTCTCCACTCGAGAGACGGTAATCCAGTCGGAACTCCTACGCCCCCTACTGACCGTCACCCATCTCCAGTCCGCCTGCCAAACTCCCGCATATGGTCGTCTAGACTGATACACATGTTAACCAGGGCCCTTAACGACTTAGGAAGCTCTTTAGTGGCCAACTCACGTTTGACGTTCTCATTTAAGCTGTTTAGGAAGGCTCCCCGGAGCGCCCTGTCCTCCCAGCCAGTCTCCTCGGCCAAGATCCAAAAATCCACGGAGAAGTCTGCCACGCTCCGCCGGCCCTGCTTTAAAGTAAACATGCGATGAGCAGCACTGTCAGGGTTAGATCCTTTGTCAAACACACACCGAAATTTGCTCAAAAAATCACTATATGAGATGGAGGGCTGGGCGCTCAGGACTGCTTGAGCCCACAGCAGAGCTCGTCCAGTCATGAGCTCAACCATGAGGGTGATTTTGGCAATATCTGAGGCATAAGCTCGAGTCTGCTGCCTACAAATCAGAGAGCATTGAGTCAAAAACCCCCTGCTTTTGTCCAAATCTCCACTGAATTTTTCAGGTACAGGTAACGTGTGTTCTCGCTGTGGCGGAGGTGGAGGAAGAGGACAGGCCGCCGCTACATTTAGAAGCTCTACTGGTGGCTGTGGTTGTGCAGGGGGCTCTGGTGATTGAACAGGTGCTCTAGGTGTAGCAAGCAACATATCTTTCAGTTCAGATACCACCTGTAGTAGCGCGGACTGCTCCTCGGCAACATGCTGCAGCATCTTTTCATGTCGTTCCAACCGTTCAGCTTGAAGCGCGAGCTCGCGCTGGACGGGAGTTGAGTTCGCTGAGTCCATTGCTGGCTGGATTGTTCTGTCACGGGTGATGGGAAAATACAGACTCAGTCGCGGAGCTCTGGATGCAAAGCAAACAGTGCATTTATTTACAGTGCTCAAAAACAGTCTCCAAACACAAAGCAAAGTGCAAAAATCCAACGGTGATCTTCTCCAAACTCCCAGTGGTGCGCAGGTGAGTTTCCAAAGTGATTATCCGAGTGTGTTTTTCTCCTCCGAGAGCTTAATCCCGCGGGCTCCTTCTCTCCAACCTCCTGCTCCGTGTCTTTTCCTCCTACAAACGAGCGACAACAACAGGTGAGAAGGCTAGCCGGCTAAAGCTATGTTGCAAGTAACAAACACTCTTTACTACCGAGCTTCAAGTACAATCCAGCGTCGACTGCCGTCTGGCATTAGCTCAGCCAGTTAATGCAAGGCAAATCCAGCTGCTCATTAAAGCTTTCTGGTTTGATCAGAAAAGAAAACATTGGTCCTTACACCTGAAAGTCCCGAAAACCCATTGTGAATTCTGTCTCGAGTCTACGGATGTATCTGTGTACTTCCGTGGTGCTGATGCTGATGGACAGCTCCTGAAGCATTTGAAGTGTCGGAATGTGGAAATTTCAACATCGCTTGAAAAAACTGCCAGCTAGCAACGTCCCTCTCACCGGTAGGCTAAGTTATTTTTAGCCAATTACAAGTTGAATCGGGTAGTTGGGGTTGTTAGCTAACATACCATCATTAAGAAGCGGCACAACTAATGTGTCTATGCGAGCTAATTTGCGATGTGCACCGCTGGCCCGGCCATTTATTTTTTAATCCACCTTCTCAGATTAATTCACTGCATGTCGGGGACTTGTGCCATCAGTTAACCCTTCGTGTGCCAGCTGTAGCACGCGTACCCAGGGTTGCCGACCCCTGTTCTAAATCATACACACAGTTATGAGTGAGAGACATATGAAGTGAGAGAGGTGACGGAATTTGGGACAGTCGTAAACAACATAGGACTTTTTAAACCTTTATTTAACTGCAAAATGAACATTTTGGGATTAAGAATTGCAAGAGTATCTGGGACAGCATTAACTGAGCCTGGGGGAACAAACCTGAACTCCCAGAGAGAGTGCATACAAAGAACATACAAAACTCGACACAGAAGGGCTACCTGTGTTTGAAACCAGGACTGACATGCAATGAGGCAACGGCGCTAACAACTGAGCCACCATGCTGCTCATGAATGCTGGAACATTTCTGCAGAATCAGTCAGCATAAAACATGAACAAACTTAAATTGGAAAAAAGTGAAACTACTGTCTAAACATTGTTTCTCAGAAACAGAGTTGACATAGTTAGAACTTGTAAATGAGGAACAGATGTTTTTATTCTTTAAATCTCTGTAAGACTCCTGTGTGTCTCTGTGGAAGATCATCAAGAATGTCCTAAAAGCATATTTGAAAAGTGGAATTTTAGAATAGGGAAAAATAATTCTGGAGGCAAAAACACCTCCCTATTTAAAAATGCATTAGGAATTTTTGACGTCGCTTGTATTAATCTCACATTCATCACATTTATCATTAATCTTATATTACAGCAGATTTTCTATTACAAAAACCAAATTAATCCTAAAAAACTAAAGTATTCAAATGAATATATATATATATATATATATATATATATATATATATATATATATATATATATATATATATATATTTTATGCTTCTGATGACAATTTAAAATGCTTTTTTTTAATTAAGTATTCAGTCATATATCTGTGTTACACAATAAATTGATTCCAATGTAAAACAAAACAAAAAAAATCTCCTTTTTAGAGCCTCAATATTTATGGCAAGCTCGCCTGCTGTACAGAAATTACTAAATGAAGTATATTCATTCACTAATCTGTTGTACATTCAGGTATGACATGTAATCGGCTCTTTGCCTTGTGATTCCCTGCTGGTGCACTTAGCACTGACCAAGCATCTATGCTGAATCCTCACTGTAAATTCCTTTTTAATTCATATTGAATAATGATACTTGAGAATCCCACTGGGTGTTACAGTTGACAATGCAGGACTGTTGCCTGGCACACTGCTGTCCTGGTAATATTGATGGCTGTCATCCTGTGGATTAGAGAACGAATAGAATGATGAAGGATGCCGTTTTCCAGATTAGGATTGACCTGCTTTAAAACATAATGATGATTTCTTCTCATCCGATTAAAACCCCCAACTGACCTAAATTATTTTGCTTTCTCTGCATTAAATTGAAACATATCTGACTTGGTAGCATGAAAAATTATTAAATTTACATTAATTTAAGAAGTTTACTTTATTCAGTTGAAATTATCCCAAATCTTTAATTTATTCAGGGTTGTGCTCTTTCAGACTGTATTTGTTGATTTGTTAACGATGTGTTCCACTGACTGTCTCTCACAAGATGCTATTCAGTGATCACCCACTTCGAATGCTATCATGGAATAGGTCTTCATCATTTGTAATCACAATAATCTGTCTCTGAGAGCTCTTTTATTGCTATACTTATCATATACAGTGCAGAAATTGTAGCTAGGCTTTAAACTATATTAGCCCTGTGATAAGTCAACTATCCAGGTTGTGCTTGTCTGAAAAGTTAACTGAGGTCAGATCTCAGCAGACCCTGTACTGCCTAAGATGGATGGGGATGCATTTTAATGATATATAAGTTATAATTATATTTTACACTAATATGTACTGTATACATTTTATAACAATTTTCAGTTCTATTTCATGTGTAGTAGTACCGCACACACTGCACACTTCCTGATTTCTTATTTTTTGGCATATTTGTCACATATAAGATTCATACCATCAAACAAACATTATTAGGTAAAGATAACCTGAGTAAATACAAAGTACATTTTGTCTTGCTATCAGCCCAGTCAGTAACTAGCCTGTGTATTGTAGCTGATAAGCTTATAAGACAAGGTTTTGCTAGTCAAACTATATAATCTACATTGCTGTCAAAATGAAGTCTCTGGGGCTAGAGTAGCCAACTGCAAAAGGTCAGTGCTCCACTAAAAACAAACCATCAACCCTTCTGTTTTTCCTAATTCATTTTTCAAGACAATAGCTGTTGCTGTTATTTCAGTTTTTGTCTTTTAGCTTAACTGACTGCAGGTTTATTATCAGAAAGTAGCCAGTTCCTATGCTAACTTCAGGAGAGATCTATACAACACAATACATAGATGTCTTTCATAGTTTCTGGTGGATAGTTTACAAATCATACATTTAGGGCTCAACTCTCCAAAAGGATACTTTCTTCCAATAAGTCAAAACCCAGTTCTTCTGAGCACAGGCTCATCCTTTTGCCAGTGTGGAAATGTTCTTTCTTGACTGGGAAGCAGAGCTTCTTAAATCCTTTCTTACACTTTTGAGTCTGAAACCTAATCTGGAGGTTGAGATAAGACATAAGATAGATTTCCATGATTTCCATCTGCAAAAATAGGGATGTTGGTTAAATATTGCCAGCTTTACTGCATGTTTAGTCACCTAATGGTAGCTTTAGTCTTCCAGTCACAAGCAGTATACAACACTTCTACTATATATGCCTCTGTTGTTTGTGTATGTGTAGGAAATGCATTAAAATGTGAACTGAAGTGGAAAATATTTGCTGTTAGGAAATAGCAAATGCACGGTTGCTAGTGAAATGGTACTCTGATGTTGCCAGGGGAAAAAGAAAGCATGACAAGCCTTGTCATGAAAGTAGAAAAAACAACTTAAGAGCAAAACCCAGCTATATGCCTACAGGTGTTATATATTATATTACATGTCACTTCAGCAGTTCTCAGTATGAAGATTAAACAAAAAGGAAACACATATTATTATGCCTAATTTGATGTTTTGTAACAATAATATTTAATTTCCAAAGCCTATTATTCAAATTCAGGCTCAATTTACCTATTTCCCAGTGCCGTTGTGCAAAATGTACCAGAATTCAAATTATTTATGTCTCAAAACAGAATATTTGTTATGACCACAGGTTAAAATTGTTGTTGTTAAGTACTAACTTACAAGCAAATGCTTCTTTCTTTTCTTTTTTGTCCTATGCAACACTGCAGGCAACATATTATACACATTTCTGAAGCAAATGGGACAAAAATATACAGAAAATATATACAGAAAATTAAAAACATTTAAATGACCTGAATGACCCTCGGCAGATCTCTACAATACTATTAAATTGGGGTTCCATAGTAATATTAAAGTAGTGATGACATAAAAGTGATAGCATGAGAACATCTAACAGCAGATCAGCAGTGCTCATGCAGCGCCTGCACAGCAGGCAGTCAGATGCTATAACCACCTTTGTTTTGGAAGGTCTTAATATGCATTCACTGTTCAGCAATTTGTTTGATATTTGTGTGTTTGGATGTCTGTATTTTATTATTACAGACTGCATATTAATAGGCGTAGCCTTCACCCACTGTGAAGCTGAATAATTAACTGGTCTCTAAATTACTAGGTATAGCAATTTGATGATAATAAGAAACTTCCCTGGAAATTTGTACTTCTTTATTTATAGTTTGTGTTCACATTTGTGAAGGGTCATTAAAGCTTACTTCATAACCAGCGAACAAAGAGTGCCAGAAGTTAATTTAAATGTGCTGAGCAAGTACTCTGTGCGTGCAGCGTTACTTTAAGGTTGAATTCTTCATCACTGAGGCAACACATCGATTTTTTGTGTGTCTTACTATGGTAAAGTAAACAAAGAAGGGAAGGAGAAAGTGTGTAAAGCCATTTTTGGTACACATTACCTTCTCTTGGCTATTTTAAGTAATGTTTTCTTTAGATCATAATAATAAGAATAATATTAAACGTGTCATACCTCCATCAATCCATTTTCTCCCGCTCATGGGGTCACAGGGGCAGCAGCCAAAGCAGAGAAGCCCAGATCTCCCTCTCCCTGGCCACCTCCTCCAGCTTGTCTGGGTGAACACCAAGGGGTTCCCAGGCCATAAATATAATCTCTCCAGCATGTCCTGGTTCTCCCCCGGGGCCTCCTCCAGGTGGCAAACACCCAGAACACCTCAGCAGGCATCCTTGTCAGATGTCCAAATCACCTCAACGTGCTCCTTTCAATGTGGATTGCTAGCGGCTCCTTTCTGAGCCCTGGGTGGCAGAACTCCTCACCCTATCGCTAAGGGAGAGGCCAGTCAACCTTCAGAGACAGCTTGTTTCTGCTTATTTCCATGATCTCGTTCTTTCAGTCATTACCCAAAGCTTGTGACCATAGGTGAGTGTAGGGACATAGTTCGACCGGTAAATCGAGAGCTTCACTTTTACACTCAGCTCTCTCTTCACCACCACAGGTGGTGAAGAGGACCACCAGCAGTGATGCGGACCACCAGCATCCGCATCACTGCAGCTGCAGCACAATCCGTCAGTTGATCTCCCACTCCTCTTTCCCCTCACTTGTGAACAAGACCCCGAGATACTTAAGCTTTTCCACTTGGGCAGTAACTAGTCTCTGACCTGGATTGGACACTCCACCTTTTTCTGGCTGAGGACCAAGGCCTCAGACTTGGAGGTACTGATACTCATTTCCACTGCTTCACATTCAGCTGAATCGCACAAGTGCGAGCTGGAGGCCACCACCTGATGAAGCCAACAGAACCACATCATCTGTGAAAAGCAGAGACTAGAGCAAGATGGACTCTCCTTTCCAGCACCCTGGCATAGACTCTCCCAGGGGCGCTGAGGAGTGTGATCCCCTATAGTCTGAGCACACCCTCCGGTCCACCTTCTTAAAGATGGGAAAAACCACCCCGGTATGCCAATCCAAAGGTACCATCCCTGATTTCTATGCAATATTGTGGAGACATGTCAACCAAAACAGCCCTACAACATCCAGCGCCTCAGAGACCTCCCCCCTGGTGATGAACAAGTTGTCCTCCTCGTCTCCATACTCTGCTTTTGCTGCAGAAGTTGTGTCAGTGGAATTAAGGAAGTCCTCAAAGTATTCCTTCTACCACCCGATAATATCCTCAGTCATCATACCACTTGTTTAATCTCTACAAAAACCTAAAGTGTACCAGTGACAAACTGTGGTTTTGTGATTGGTTATTTGATCAGCTATGACATCTATCTGTCACGGTCTGTGTGGCAGACCGTGGGTGTGTGGGGAAGGAGGACCCAAGATGCAGGACTCTGCGATGCAAACAGTGCGTTTATTTACAGTGGAGTAAATAGTACACAATAAATTCCCAGTGTGTCTCCAACTCCCGTGCCGTGTCTCCCTCTCAGTGCCCGTGCTCCGTGTCTCCACTCCCATGAAACTTGTGCTCGCTGCTCTCTCGTTCCCGCACTCCTGCTGGAAAACCACAAAGGCAGCCGTTAACCCACAACTCAACAGTGATAGACTTTAGCATGCACTGACTTTGCTGGAAACACTGATGGGTAGTTACTCAACGATCCAGCGTCGAGGAGCTCTCAGCCACACTTCTTTGTAGCTCCTCCGACGAGGCTTGATCAGCGCCAGGTGTGTGTGTGAAGATCCTTGGGTGTGACCAGTCAGGTGGCAGGGCCACACCCACCAGGCCTGAAGGTGGGTGTGCCCCCCCCCCACCCCACCCCACCCCACAGGTGTGTGTGTATTGGCACACACACCTGCCAATACACAACCATGGAACACAGGACAGCAGCAGCACAGAACACATACATATAATATAATAAGTCCACAACTGTTCAGGGACTCTAGGTCACTCAGACCCAGATCCCTGACACTATCTTCTTCTAGTTGCTTAGAAACCACTACATAAAACAAATGTATTTGACAGCAAAAACAATCATATAACTATGCATGGCATGCACATAGTAGATTTGTTATGGGAGCAATAGACTTGGTGTATGATTATATACTGTAATACAAGACATTTCAGTAGTGTATTATACAAGATAAATTGAATAGCATTTATTGTTGCACTGTTATAGTTTGACAGAATCAGTGGCCCATTTCAAAGGTACAGTTACTTTTGATAACTCACATTGAAAAAACCAAACTACTATTAAGACTACGCAAATTATTAAAATTCAACTCTGGAACTAAAGCAGGGTGCTTGATAAGCGCCTGGGCAGCATTTTTTCACCTGGGTTTTTATGCTTAACTAAAGTCAGATAAATGTACGTGATTAAGCTAATACTTCTGCTGCAGTTTTAGTAGTGTTTCTGCATTGATAGCTACTCTATTAAGGCAATATGCATGCAATTGAAAGTCCAACAGTAACTTTCTTCTCTCTGCTAATCTTTTAAATGATATTGATCTGCTAGTATGAATATTAGCATTTGAACCTCAGAATGCAAGTTAGCTTTAGTACTGTGTGACAATGTTTAGCTTAATTTAAGCAGATATTGAGTGACTGAATTATGTTGTCCTTTTTAGTAAGTGTTTTAGTAAGTGAAGTAAATGTTCAACCTTATGTGCAAACACTTGTTGCATAAAAACCTTTGTAAATATAGATACATGGCTTTGGATGTGTGCTGTATCTACTAGTTTGCAGCACATATGGCAAAGAATAGTGAAGATATTTTTTGTGACTAATTTGTTGATCATAGTACATTCAGTAGATTTGCAGTTGTTATCATACAGACTGTGGATACTTGTTCGATCAAGACTGGCTGTCACTATTTGGCTGGTGTGTTTTGTGCATGCCATTGTTAAAACTTGTTTAAGATTTTCAAAAGATTTCCAGGTCATTTCCTATTTCTGCTACTAAAACATACTTCTGTGCTAGTACATTTGGCTAGTTTGCTTGCACATTTAACTACAACTTAATGTCCTGGGAGGATAATAAATATTTTGTTGTATTTCTATCATCATGTTAGCATCCCACAAATTGTTACATGTTGAGCTAAATTTAGCTCAACATGTAACAACACACAGTCCTTTGAAATAACTGAAATACCAGAAGTATGGAATATTATTTCACCCTTGAACTTCTCAGCACTATTCAGTGATTATTCACTATAAGTGATTCATGAAAGAAGAAAACTGTAGGAGGCAGTCAACTGTATTGTAAAGAAGAACATCTAGAAAACAGTTCACATTTAAATCATCCTTTTTAGTTGTGTTATGATATCATCTGTTGGGTATTAAAATTAAAGTTAAGTGCTGGGGAGGGCACTGACTTTGAATTTCATACTGTCAGTAAAACAATGAGTGAATCTTTATCAGAATATCTAAATTTTCTATATTTTTCAATTTGAAAAATGTTTTGAATGCACTATTGCAGCACTAGTCACAGTGCATACTTAAAAAATGCTTAATGAACAACTGGCCAAATGCATTTGCCATATACAGAGGATCAGTGAGGAAGATAGGCATTCCTATTTGCAGATATCTGTAGTTTGTGAGTAAAGGCTGATACCTCTAAAAGCACAAATCTGTGAATGTATGTCAAGTGTGGCACAGACAGACTCTTAAGATATGGTATCTTGAGGGCATTGGTACAAATCCAACTACACACATGCACATGCACTCACACACACGTGCACCTTAGGAATCCTTTAATCCTGTGATATGGAGGAGAGGATTTAAGCAATAAGAGTCCTAAAAATAACACTAAAGTGCCAATATAGGGCACTGATATGATACAAAATTGCTGCATAGTCATCGAAGGTGACAGGTTTAAACCATAAAGTAACTTCTGTCAGTCTTATCTCAGCACCACAGGGACACATCTACTTATTAAAAGCATTAATGTCATACCAGCTACAGACAAATTACACTATTTAGAAATTCAGTGTGCCATGTCTGTTGGACCTGCATGGTGAAAAATAGTCAAGGGATAATTGCTACCCATTACATGCACACTGGCTTTAGAGAAAAGCCAGGTTGGGTTGTTTTTTAGATAGGTAATTGGAGTCCCCTCTTTTACTTTCAGAGTTCAGTTTGAGTCACCTGCATGGGCGAGCAGCTGATAAGAGACTCAAATTCCATCTCTCTGGATGTGTGGTAATTGAGCTGCCAACAGACATCCAACCCACTGATGGTTACTTGTATGGCAGTCCAGCTCTGTATCTGCAGTGCATCTCAGATAGGAGGAGCGAAGGGGGGTTGGGACGAGGTCATGTCATGCCACTCAAAAGGAGACGACTCAGATCTTTCAGGTCTGCTTGTAAAATCTTGACACTGCTATCACACACCATCACTGTGGCTGGTGACATGAGAAATGGATGTACTATAACTGAGTGCTACTGATGGCTGCACTTAAGTAAAATGTCAAGGCTGTAGCACAGTATTTGCTAACATATTCTCCTCTGCTATTTTGGAGCTTTGAATTGATGCCAGCACTGACATTTTTAAATTAAACTAACACCAGATCTTTGCAGAAGAAAAGCATTATCTTGTAATGCTACAACACACTAATGGTGTTAAAGTGTGTTGTGAAATATTCGGTTGTTTAAAAAAAACTGGATCTGCCATACACTATAGTACTTAACAACTGTAAAAATATTAGATCAAGGAGAATATAGTGCAAGAATATTTGCATATATTTGGATCAGACACAGATCTATTGTACCTAACACAGTTGCTTACACATGATGACCCACACTTTATATCGAATATGCATGAAAGCAGTATTGTGCATGGACATATTAAAAGCAGTCTGTTCAATAAACATTGTCAGTAAGCTTAGAACTGGAAACATTTTTCCCAATTAAAGAAGGCCAGATCTTCATTCTTGCGAAAGGGAAGGGTGCACTGCACTCAGTGCTTTGCAACCAGTAATGCTTTTCAGCACTGCTACAACTGAGTCTCTCTCACACACATAATGTACACTATGTGTCAGCAAGCTCTCATGCATGCAGTTTTTATATTTGTAACATACAGTGTGAAATTATTTACATTAAAGACCGCCTGTACTTATGATCATATACAAGTCCTGACAAACTATAAATCCATGCAATGACATGTTGATCAGTGTATGAAATTTGTGAGTTTTAGCCTAGTTTTCACTGTGCTCACTGGGAACAATTTAATTGAATTTTAATTAAAATTGCAATTCACTTAACTACTGAAAGTCATAACATACAAATTGTAAATTTTTATTTATAATTGTGGCATTAAAGCTGTGGAAAGATTAACAAGTGTAAAAGCTTCTTAAATCCCATCTAAAAACACAAGATTCTCTGTGGGTAGGGCCTCCAATGATGCAAAATAATAATGTTCCTAGATTTAATCACACTTGCTACCTGGATACTACACATTTTTAATAGATAGCCAATTTTTTAAGCATGAGCCTGACAAACATGAACATTTACGACAGAGGATAACTCTGATGTGCTTCTGATTCACAAGAGGCATGGCTTTTTTATTCATGTAAAAAATATAAAAATAAATGTTTGTAGTAAGACACAGTATTCTCATGGACATGGAAATGTTTGGCATATGAATTCTCGCAGTAAAACCTGCCTGAATGTGTCAGATTAAAGCCCAATAAAACGCCTTCTTTATAGAATAGGGATTTGAAAGAACTTTGGTCATTGTAATGCACATCAAAATCAGCAGGGCTTCTGAAAACTCAGAGGTATTAAAACTGCTTTAGAACTGTTTAAACTAGGATGGTACAAGCATACTGAATAGCTCAAGAGGGATGTGTTCGGAAGATATATATTCAGTGGGTAAACACATCTAAATCATAAAGCTGTGGTGGGTAATTTCTGTGAAGTAAATGAAGGTGTGATTAATTCAAGTATCCTGGTTCCTGCTCGTGTGTGATTACCAGTGGGCCATAAATTATCCACTGTACTATACCGCACCCCAGTCTTATCCAACTGAACTACAGGAGAGGAAATTTTCTAATTAACTGTGGGTTAATTGCTCTAGCAGATGATGCCAGAGGAGAATGTGCCTCATGTGGCTATGCATTTTGTTTTTTACTTTAGGGGAGAAACCAGTTTAAAACCAGTTTAAATTCTTATTACTAGTTACTTTTCTATGTAAAAGGCATCTCCAAAAGTTGAATCTGTTCATCTGGACGTAGCATTTTGTGGGAGAAACGTTTCGTCACTCATCCAAGTGACTTCTTCAGTCTCAGCTGACTGCAGGTTTCCCCAATCTTATAAACAGTACATTTGCATAATGACTGAAACCAGCCCACTGAAGGGACAATGGGCTGTGAGGTCAGTTCCTTAATCATAATTATGCAAATTCCCATGACCATTGATCAACAATCACTGACCAAGACCCACTGATCAAAGAACACTGATCAATGGCCATGAGTACCATTCACAGAGAGTTGGGGAATGGCTGCAATCACAGCATTGTAAGATGGTGAAAGATGTACCCTTAGGCCCCCTCCTCGATTCAGAGATGGTCTTTCCCTCTTCACGTAAATGGCCTCCTTGACTCCGCGCTCAAACCAGCGTTCCTCCCTGTCCAGGATGTGTACATCCTCATCGTTGAAAGAGTGTCCACTGGCCTGTAGGTGTAAATAAACTGCAGAGTCCTGGCCTGATGAGGTTGCTCTTCTGTGTTGTGCCATCCGCTTCGCTAGAGGTTGTTTGGTTTCCCCGATGTATAAATCCTGACAATCCTCCTGGCACTTAACAGCGTACACTATGTTACTCTGTTTGTGTCGGGGGACCCGATCCTTGGGATGGACCAGTTTTTGGCGCAGCGTGTTTTGGGGTTTAAAAGCCACAGAGACACGGTGTTTAGAAAAAATGCGTCTCAACTGTTCTGATACTCCTGACACATATGGGATCACTACAGGTTTTCGCTTGGGCAGCGGTTGTCCTTCTCTCCTGGATCGACTGGAGCTTTCTTTAGGTGCCTTTCCCGCTTTGACAAAAGTCCAGCTGGGATAACCACATTTACTCAGGGCCTTCTTGATGTGATGTTCTTCTGCTTGCCTGGCCGCTGCGTCTGTGGGGATGGTGTTCGCTCTGTGTTGTAGCGTCCTGATGACACCCAGTTTGTGCTCCAGTGGATGATGAGAGTCAAACCTTAGATACTGATCCGTATGTGTAGGTTTACGGTACACGTCAGCCTTTAGATGTCCCCCATTATTGATGGAAATCTCACAGTCTAAGAAGGCTAACCTGCCACTTTTCATATCCTCCCTGGTGAATTTGATGTGTCGGTCCACCGAGTTAATGTGATCCGTGAAATGTAGTACGTCCTGAGATTTGATTTTCACCCAGGTGTCATCCACATATCTGAACCAATGGCTTGGTGGTGTTCCAGGGTAGGATAGCAAAGCCCTCTTTTCCACTTCTTCCATGTACAAATTGGCCACGATGGGTGAAACTGGGGAGCCCATGGCACACCCATGTTTCTGCCTGTAGAACTGACCCTTGTATGTGAAGTAGGTGGAATGAAGACACAGTTCCAAAAGCAAACACACTTGGTCGATGCTGAGAGTGGTCCTGTTGCTGAGGTTGGTGTCATCCTGTAATCTCTTACGGACTACCTCCAACGCTTCCGTGACTGGGATGCAAGTGAAGAGAGATGTAACGTCGTACGAGACCATGGTTTCATCTGCTTCCATAATGACATCTCTCACCTTCTCAACAAAATCCAGGGTGTTCTGGATGTGGTGTTCAGAGCTGCCCACCAGCGGGTTGAGGATCGAAGCCAGAAACTTGGAGATGTTATAGGTGACCGAGTTGATCATGCAGACAATAGGTCTTAAAGGTGCACCCTGCTTATGTATTTTCGGTAAACCATACAGACTTGGTGTAGACTCCCCTGGGTACAGCCTGTGGTATGAGGTCCGGTCGATAGCCTTGTCTTGTTCTAACTGCTTCAGACAGTCTATCACCCTCTTCCTGTAGCCACTTCCTGGGTCTCGTTTCAGGGGCTCATAAGTATTTTCATCACTGAGTAGTGACAAAATCTTCTCATGATAGTCTTTCTGGTTAAGCAATACTGTGCACCTACCCTTGTCTGCCGGAAGGATGATAATGTTGTTGTCATCACTAAGTGAAGTGAGTGCCTTCCTCTCCTCCATGGTGATGTTGGATGCTGGGGGCTTTGCATTGCTGAGACAGGCCGAAACTTTCGTCCGTAGTTGCTCTGCTTCCACTTCTGCAATATTGTTGTTGCGAATTGCTGTTTCTGTGGCTGTGATCAGCTCCACTAGCGGGATTTGTCTCGGTGTGACGGCAAAATTCAACCCTTTGGCAAGGATGTTTTTTTCTGTTTGGGTAAGCTGTCTGTCAGACAAATTCTTCACCCACTTGTCCACATCCTCTGTGTCGCATCCTTGTCTCTTCTGACCACTGAGGACACTCTCCGTATTTTGCGGTGGTTTCCGACGTACAACAAGTAAGTCAAACTTCCTTTGTTGCCTGGTCTTAGACTTCTTGTGCTGTGCTAGACGAGCCTTCTCAGTGAAGTCAAACACCTTTTTAAGAGTATTCTCATCTAAAAGCATTGTCAGTCTCCGTCGGATCCGCTCCTCTTGAGATTTTAGCATGTCGATGGTAAAATTTGTCTGCCTCACCCGTTCGCCTAAGGGTACATCTTTCACCATCTTACAATGCTGTGATTGCAGCCATTCCCCAACTCTCTGTGAATGGTACTCATGGCCATTGATCAGTGTTCTTTGATCAGTGGGTCTTGGTCAGTGATTGTTGATCAATGGTCATGGGAATTTGCATAATTATGATTAAGGAACTGACCTCACAGCCCATTGTCCCTTCAGTGGGCTGGTTTCAGTCATTATGCAAATGTACTGTTTATAAGGTTTGGGGAAACCTGCAGTCAGCTGAGACTGAAGAAGTCACTTGGATGAGTGACGAAACGTTTCTCCCACAAAACGCTACGTCCAGATGAACAGATTCAACTTTTGGAGATTTACTTTCCTGGATGATTGAGAATGCATCAAGACATATATAAAAGGCACATAAAGTTTGTTGCGAGTGAAGTGCTAAAGCAGCCGATCTGGAGATAGGTTCATGGCTAAGTGGGAAACCTGGACCCTCTGTGGCCAATTACCAAGACTACGTGAATGACCCTCTGAAGATCTGCTAAAAGATGTAAATGAAATTCTTTCTGCGATCTTCACTGAAACCAACCAGCTGATCTACATCAAATATCGGAGGTGCAGAAAGGGGTGATGAAGAAAGGTGTGATGAAGAAAGGGGTGCCTAAGAAGTACACCAAGCTGCCCATACCTGAGGCCTTAGAAACTGCCAAGCAAAGACTCACAGCCTTGGCCAGCTGCTTGAAGAGGTATAAAGCCAGCAGAATAAACTAGGTGTTCTCCACCAAACCTGTCTCAGTCAAGGGTCTTCCTATAAGTTCTCTGGTTTCTCTCTCTGTTTCTCCCTCTATTTTTGTGTGTGTTTGTGTGATGATCATGGTCAGGACTCACCCAGAGTCCCTGACCTACTCACCTGTGGATGATCACCCACCTTTGTCTGATGAAAAATCACCATCTCCTTCTTAAGGCGGTGTTTGACAGCCATTCAGCGCTGGATCGTGGACCTACCTCGTCAATGAAACCCTCATCCCCAGAGATATCTGATCATGTTCCTTGTGACTTCTGGGAGTAATTGTGTAGTTCCCTGTGCACAGGTCTTCTCTGGTGTTCCACCCCTGATGAAGGGTGAGAGAGAGCGTTCCAGTGTTGTGAGGGAGTGTCATTTTTTGGATTGGATGTATGGATTTCCCCGCTCTGGATTAACATTGCACTAAACCTTGTGTTGTTTTCACAAGGTTATAATAAACTAACAAGTCCTGCTTCTGAGTCTAGCTCACCTACTCTAGACTTGACAGAACAATCCAAGGTGTACTCGGATTCAAACTCAGTTGAAGGGAAATATTGTAAGAACAGTCCCAACAAGGCTGGAGATGGAACAATACTGGAAGAGCATATGGAAGAAGAGCACAATCCATAACGTCAATGCTCAGTGGCTACCGGATCTAAGAGGAGACTACATTAACCTCCCTGAACATTACAGTGGCAGACATCCAACAAAGGGCCCAAGTATAAAGAGTTAGACAGCACCAGGCCGTGACATGATCCATAATTTGATAAAAGAGCTTACAGAAATGTAAAAAAAAAAAATCCTTTGGGTTTCTTATGTTTATGTTTTATGTTTAGGAATGTCCTGACTCTATCTGGAAAAGAGAGCCCATAACACCATTCTTTAGGCTGAAATTGAATTATATTAAAAGAAATTGGTAATGTTATTTCACTGCAACTCTGTGCAAACAATAAAGAGTCGAATTAAAATGGTAAAAAAGAAGAAGAAAGGTTTTATTAAATTTTTATACATGTTGTACAAAAACAGATAATTCCACCGTGATATTGTTCCTATTTTCAATTCAGAATTATACTTTATGACCTCTATGATATGACATTGCTGCAGCACAGAAAGATGTGTACAATACACCTTATTTCTTTGCCACTGTGGAAGGCATTACATTTGTGAGCTGAGGGCAAAATCACAGGCTGTTCGTATCACTTCTGAAATGTAAATGTAACTGTGAATGTTTCGGTTGATGAAAACAGAGATACCTCTGTGACTGTGAGTATGGGGCATGCACAGGCAACTCTTTGAGGATAGATTCTAGGCAACATTACATTTTATAACTGACAAACCTGAAGGATTGCTGAATATTGCAATTTCTCTGAACTGGTTATATTGTGTAATAACAAGCACCAGATCCCTTGGAGAGATGTGTTGTCTTTCTGGCGATTTCAGTTGTGGTTTTTATGTCTCTGCTGTCAAAAACATCCCAGCCACACAAGGGTGAAATGAAAAGGACATGATGAGTCTTTGTCACACCAGTCAACCATGGGACCGATGTATTAAGTATAGATAAATACAACCAACCCCCCCGAAAAAAAAATTGGGAGGGTGTGCACAGTGTGAATGAGAGTCATTTCTAAATCAATTAAACTCTTTTTTAAATTCCTCTGATTTCTAAGGCATCATAGGTAGTACTTTGTTACTTTGTAACTAAAACTGAAGTTTTGGGGGGGGTTGTGAAAAATGTGATTAACTTCTGATGAGTGAGTTAGTTTCTTTGTTCTCTGATTGCAAATACTTGGGAGAACAATTTCTTAGAAACCCAGATTGCCTACTTTGATTGCCTACGCTTAGAGTTAGGTTTCATATCAAATATATTCTTTTTTTTAGATTTTCTTTGATTACATGCTCATTTTGAATGTCAATACATTTCAAAGGTGGCACAAGGGCAACAAGAGATTAATAATTCCATGTAGGTCTATACAGTACATACCCATATTCTCACAGCGAAGTTTCCTGAGTGTTCTGAGGGCATCTGCTCTAATGTAACATTCCCAAAACATTCTCATGAAGTGGTGTACTTTAAAGGCTACGGGGAATGTCTTGACTTTGTAACCTTTAGAGGATCAACCTTAAAGTTAAAGTCTGTGGACCTATTTTGTTCATTAACTCGGTGGAATGTTTGAGGAACTTTAACTGACCTTACAGAACTATTTGCAGATCTTTCTGTGACCTAAGGTTTAGTATTTGAAATAGTATCGAAATACCATCAAACCATACTGTAACATTTTTTTCTTTAAAAAAAATCAGACTTATACAATACAGAGAAACTTACTGGGTTTGGGTGACACTCAGAAAGAACAAGCCTTTGTGGACTGACTAAAAGGTGTTATTTATTTAAAAAGTTCAGTCCACACAGACAAGTTCAGATGGAAAGAAGTAAAAATAAACAGCAAAAAGCTTACCCGTACATTCATGGCCATTTTGTGGAATGATCTGCCCTTGCACGTTAGACAGGCCTCTTCTCTTTCTGAGTTTAAAACTCTTCTGACTCAGTTTGTTTTAACATTTTTTATTTTATTTTATTTAGTTAGTTATTTATTTGATCTTATTTTATCGTATTTTTATTTTTACTTTGCTATGCTATTTGTATATGTACAGCACTTTGTGAACCCTGGTTTTATGTTAAAGTGCTTTATAAATAAAGCTGGAATGGTATGGTATTTTGGAGTCGCCAATTAACCTAACATATGGCTCTTTGAAACGTGGGCACACAGAGGAAAGCACTGCTAACATCCACCACTGTTCAGCATTCTTTAGGTAGATTAAAGAGGAATGGAATATCTATTCACACATAAAGTCAGATCCAGGAGTATTTTGGCAATGATTCAGATTTTGGAACTTTGTTTATGTACACCAACAATGTGGATCTTAATATAAGAGAATTAAGATGTGATTGTGCAGACAGTGAATTCAACTTTAATTCAAGAGTTTAATAAAAGTATTGCAATAACTGTTTAGGAGGCACAACCGTATGGCTTTACTTTCATAAAATACAACATATCAACTATTTACTAAAGGTAATTTATACTTTACATACTGCTTAAAACATACTGTTATGTTTGTACAACACAGCTTTCTGACTGATATTAATTCAAAATACATTAGTTTCTAGGATACATAGATAAATGATTTTTGGACAGACATTTTTTCTTATTTCAAATGTAAACAAATATATAAATATACAGAGAGTGAAATATTTTTATCTCCAACTAAATATCAAATTGGCTCAGAATATTCAGAAATTGAGAAATATGGTATCCAGCTATATGTAAAGAATCTCCCAACGTTTCCAAACTAATATGGCACAGATGTTATACTAATTTAAAATATATGTATGTGCACTCGGATTCTTCTGTTCATCTACAGCACTGGAAAAGACAATACCCTATCGCACAGTGAATGCGGGATACATTATTAAGAAAAAATATATTTCTCATCACAGAAAGGTTTATGAGTAAAACACAAAAGTCATATCCTCTCTGTCTGTTATCTGTGTTGTGTGAAACAACAGCATTTATGGAATTTCAGTAATGAGTCTATTTTTGGTAATATTTTTCCTGGTTTTGACTCAGATACACAGGGATCTCATTTATATTGCAATTAATTAGATTTTAGGTATGACTAAAACAGAAGACAAAATGCTTTTTATAAAGTCCACAGCATGTCTTTTCTCCTGTTTTCCTTCTCTCACCCCGAATGGTCACAGCAGATGGCCCCACCCCTCCCCAAGCCTGGTTCTGTCAGAGGTTTCTTCCTTTTAAAAGGGAGTTTTTCCTTCCCACTGTCGCCAAAGTGCTTGCTCATAGGCGGTCATATGATTGTTGGGTTTTTCTCTGTATGTATTATTGTAGAGTCTACCTTACAATATAAAGCGCCTTGAGGCAACTGTTGTTGTGATTTGGCGCTGTATAAATAAAATTGAATTGACAAACTGATTAAACTGAATAAAGTCTTACTTGGATGTGGGGGTGATCTTATCTGTAAGCCTAATCTACATTTAAGGTAAATACTGCTCCTTCACCATCGGCAATGCAGCGCCAACAAGCTGATGACCTTCATCTTTGGCTTTGTTTGTAAACCTTCTATAACAGATGTATTATGTACCTGCTTTTATTGTCTTCTACCATTGTTGTCTCTCTAAAGAATCCACTGGTACTGGATAATGGCAGAGCGCAAATTTTATTTGAAATTTATCGATCTAACGTGCATAATTTATGAATGCAATTCTTAGCATACAGCTATTTTCCTTTTGTTTGTTTGGTTTTTTGCTCAGCATATTGAATGAATCAAAGGGAATCTTTAAGAGTCTTCAAATCTAAATTTCAGAACATTTTTTTAGTCTCCTGGGTAAAAGACACATGTTTTATGCCAAACAGTCCTACTCGCCCACACAGGTTCCTTATGTGCTCTTTTTTTTCCCTCTGTCAGAAAGAAAACACTCAGCCCTTTATGTCTGGTCAGAAAGGAAACGCCACCACTATTAGATGAAGTAAAAGCCTATTGAGCTTACTGGTTAGTGGAGAAGTCTGCCTACTGATAATACATGACATGATTTCATCAACTGATAATGGCACTTTAATGATCTGATAGCATGAAACAGATGAAAATTTACAGATAGTTAGGAAGCTCATTTATATAGCTTAGCTTGTGCACATGATACAGTACCTCTTCATTTTTGCACTTAAAGTGCTGACAGAAAAGAGGTACATTAAAAGTCACAACCAAACCCTCTAAAACTCATTAGAGGAGTTTCTGTAGAGAAAACTTGATGAGAAACTGGCAAGTGTTTCATTAACATCAGTTCTCTTTGACACTGACTTACTGGAATATAAAATTCCCAGTGAATCTTAAGGTACATGTGCCATCTCGAGGGCTGAGAGAGTTGGAATGATATCCAATTAAATAGAAAAATTGATAGCAGACATGGATGAACTGATGAAATTCTACTGGAATACTGCAGTTATTATAAGATACGTTCCACAAACTGGGCAGATACTGCTCTACCTCTGGATACTGTATCTACTGCTTAGTGGAATATGTTTAGTCAATCACATAAATTTCCAAACCAATTTCAGAAAGTCACACTGATAAAGATACGTGGGTGTTCCAGCTGTATACACACAAGATACATGGTAACTGGCTGCTGTCCTGTGTACTCCTGATTACAGCAGGAGTTTCAATTATAACAGAACTTACTAAAATAAGACAAACAAACAAAATATATCTTGTTTCCGGTTACTTAAGAACATCAAGTTAGCAAATGTATTATATTAGAGCTGCTTAAATTCATGATAAGCAGTCATTATAATTAGCATGACGATATAAAACTTCTACACATATTGAGGTTGGTTAATGTTGTGCTACAGATGACATTAGACTAGACTCTGAGTCACATTATATTGTTCATAATTCTGTTACAGTTACTGATATTAAAAACTCAATAGTAATTGCATTAATATTTAAATTTTTTATATTTAGGGAAACAATGTGTTTCTTGAGAGTGGTGACACAGACAAGTTACACACATCACATTTGTAGAATTGTCCCTTTATTTTTTTAAGATTATTTTTTTGGCCTTTTAGCCTTTATTGGAGAGAGACAGTGTAGATAGACAGGAAAACAGGAAGAGAGAGAGAAAGAGGGGAAGATACGCAGCAAAGCGCCTACAGTTCTCTGGCCATAAGACATATGGTCGCCAGCTAACCCACTGAGCTAAACCAGGGCTCAGTTTTTATGGAAAACAAAACGAACAATGTATTAATCTATAAAAAAGATGGGCATGCAAATCCAAAGCCAGCTTTAACTTATTAAGAAAACATCACTAAGCCAAATTGTTACATGATGATATGGCTTTATAGTTGAAAATACAAGCTAAAAAGTATACTTTATTTAGGAACAATCTTCATTTGTTGAAAGTATGATCTTGTCAAAGTATTCATGTTTCCTTGAGGAAAGCCCCACATACTTTGGTAAGCCATAACAGATTGGTTAGGACTAAATTAATAAAGCTAATGACATTTCCAGCAACATTAGAATTACTGTGTTCTTGGTACTAACTACCTCTTTGTTTGCATGCTGTAATGACACAATAAATGGTTAGCAGCGTAGCCACCATACAAACACAAGCAAACACAAGCATGTGAGCAATGCCATTATGAGACTGTTAGCAAGCTGCCATTAACATTCAGCTCAAGCAATGCTGTGCTGGAGTACAGGCTCCTCTTTGTGTTGTTACTTCTTGTTGGCTGTACTTCAGAATGCATGTGTTTGTTTTTAAGGCTTTGAGGAGATCTGTTCCCGGGCCATTATCCAGCCCTGCACTCAGGCATTGCTTTCTACTCTGCCACCAATGATCACTTTACTCCCCCCTGTACTTTGGTGCTGTAATGACCCTCTTCACTTCAATCGGAACAACAGTCACTCCCTATCTTGCAGCAGACAACGTGAATCTTCCCTTCAAGATGTGTCACACATTGACCTCTTTCACAGTTGTAACTTCCCATCTCTGCTTTCAGTGTTTCCTCTTAAGAAAAAAAAAACCTTTTATCTCTCTTCAGATATTTCTTTACTTCTTGTTCCTTTGAGTATGTGCTCAGTTTCATGTGTCATTCAGTGTAAAAGGTTAAAAATGTGTGTTTAAGACATAAATATGGATTAAAATAAAAGTTAAAAAGTCTAAAAATAAAAAGACAATTCATAAGCTATAGGGATTATATTTCAGTCCATGTTTTTAAAAAAGATAAAAAATTGAAAATTGTATTTATTATGTCTTTATTAATTACTGATTCAGTGGTTATCTAACTACACTTTATGTTCTGGCCAATAGCATTAGCTAAAGATGCCGCTAGGCTAGGTAGTGTATAGCGTTCGGAAGGAACATAAACCCCCATAGGGACAAGCCTGCAGAATAAATCCTGCAGTCAAAGCTGCGAAGAAGCTCATGATCTGTGCCTCTTTACTTTAAAACATAGGTGAGTTACTAGTCCTCAAAAAGAATCATATGTAACACAGTAGAAATCCTAACACTGTTGTGGACCTATTAAGTAAATTATAACATTGGAAACTGGGTGATGTTAAAGTATTTTGTACGGTGGCCCTGACTGCCACCGTACAAAATACGGACTACAACTTAAGAAAACACCAGCAAGAAGAAAAACGCTGCAAAAGCACTCAAAACACAACGGAAATAGGAAAAACGAAAACAGAAATAGAAAAAAGTACAAGGGAAGTGTTTCTGGGGAGACAATAACCCGATGGACCAGTTGCAGGAACTCAAAACTGGGTATGTGTGTTTTATCATGATTCATACAATACTGATGACGGATTTTTAGGCTAATAGTTAGGCTAACACACTTACCTCTGTTAGGCTTTCCTCACAAAACCGATAGATCCTCCACTTCTTTTAAGTGTCTCCCAGCGCAATTCTTAGCATATTTTGGTTCCTGCAACTGGTCCATCGGGTTATTGTCTCCCCAGAAACACTTCCCTTGTGCTTTTGGAAATCTGTTTTTTCCTATTTCTGTTGTCGTTTTTTCTATTTCTGTTTTCTTTTTTCCTATTTCCATTGTGTTTTGTGTGCTTTTGCAGCATTTTTCTTATTGCTGGTGTTTTCTTAAGTTGCAGTCTGTTTGGCCTCTCAGGGCCACCGTAATTTTGCTTAAAATGAGATTGTAACTTCAACGTGGTCATGCTAGGCTAACGGGCATGTTGCTAGCAGGTAAAGTGAGCTTCAAGTACGGTATCAATGCTAATGACGCACAAATGACATTTTAGGTAAGTTAATCAGGCTCAAGAATATTTTCAATTATAATGTGTTGCTGAGGGAAGAGGAGATGCAAATGCTGTAACAAATGTACACATGGTTCTATAATGCGCTTTAAATGAATGTGACAGTGTATTGTATTTGGTGACGCAAGTGAAATGTTTGTGTAACGTCAACAACTTCTGGTTTACCAAGGTCAGTGTGAGCAGGTGTTCAGATAGTGTTATAATGGTCACTGTGTAGTTGAAGTACAACTGAAGAACATTCATGGACATGAGATTCACTCTATTGTGCTCAAGTTGTCATGTAATGATACTCACTAATGTTGTTTATGCACTTCCTGACGATGTATTAATCAGAATCAGAAAGGGTTTTATTGCCAAATGTTGAGCAGGTTTACAACATTAGGAAATTGCTGCGGTACTTAGTGCAAACATACTGTCAGACAACGCTTAAATAAACATAAAAATAAAAATTAAAAGTGCTAAGTAGATAGATATATACATGAGTGCAGGTGGTGATAAGGGCAAACATGGAATGATGCAGTGAACACAGTGTAGGGTCATGTGTTAGTGGTGGGAACAGTCATATGGTTATTGTTCATGAGTCCAACAGCAGAGGGGAAGAAACTGTTCTTATGGCGAGAGGTTCTGGTGCGAATGGACCGGAGCCTCCTGCCTGAGGGGAGCAGGTCAAACAGACTGTGTCCAGGGTGAGAAGGGTCAGCTGTGATCCGACCTGCAGAGATGGGAGTCTGCAGCCAATCACCTTCTCAGCAGAGTGCACAACACGCTGCAGTCTCTGTTTGTCCCTGATAGTGGCTCCAGCGTACCACACTGTGATGGAGGAGGTGAGGATGGACTCGATGATTGCAGTGTAGAATTGCATCATCGTCCGTGTTGGCAGGTTGAATTTCTTCAGCTGCCTCAGGAAGTACATCCTCTGCTGGGCTTTCTTTATGACGGAGGTGATGGTGGGCTCCCACTTCAGGTCCTGGGTGATGGTGGTACCCAGGAAGTGGAATGAGTCCACAGAGGTGATGAGGGTGTCAGTCAGGATGATGGGGGGGAGTGGGGCTGTGTGCTTCCTGAAGTCCACAATAATCTCCACTGTCTTCTGGGCATTCAGCACCAGGTTGTTGTGGCTGCACCAGGACACCAGACGTTCAACCTCCCTCCTGTAGGCAGACTCATCCCCATCCGAGATGAGTCCAATAACGGTGGAGTGTCATCTGCAAACTTGATTAGCTTGACAGACTGGTGGGTGGAGGTGCAGCAGTTAGTGTACAGGGAGAAGAGCAGAGGAGAAAGAACACAGCCCTGAGGGGAGCCGGTGCTGATGGTCCGGGAGTCCGAGACATTCTTTCCCAGCCTCACATGCTGCTTCCTGTCCGTCAGGAAGTCAGTGATCCACCGGCAGATGGGATCAGGCACATTCATCTGGGAAAGCTTGCCTTGGAGATGGTCTGGAAGGATGGTGTTGAAGGCAGAGCTGAAGTCCACAAACAGGATCCTGGCGTAGGTTCCTGGGGAGTCCAGATGCTGCAGGATGAAGTGTAGAGCCATGTTGATAGCATCGTCTACAGACCTGTTGGCTCTGTATGCAAACTGCAGGGGGTCCAGGAGGGGGGCCGTGAGGGTCTTGAGGTAGGAGAGAACCAGGCGCTCAAATGACTTCATGACCACAGATGTCAGAGCCACAGGTCTGTAGTCATTTAGTCCAGTGATCCTTGGTTTCTTGGGGACAGGGATTACGGTAGAGGACTTGAAGCAGGCAGGCACATGACATGCGTGCAGTGAGGAGTTGAAAATGCCAGAAAACACTGGGGCCAGCTCGTTTGCACAGTGTCTGAGGGTGGCAGGAGACACACCGTCTGGGCCAGGAGCTTTTCGAGCATTCAGACTCTATTAACATCTGCCATGCCATACCTTACAAAGAGTTGCTGGTTATCATGGAAAATGAGCGATGAGGCTGTGTTTCCTTGTTTTAGGAAGTAGAATAAATCCGGCAATGTGCCTCTTTGTATTTTAATACACTGGATTTAGGATAATACCCCACCCACTAGGCCAGCAGGGCTACATCAGCAAGATTACTCAAAAAAATGTAAGGCAGAATTTCAAGAAATTGGAGATAAGAAACTGAGCATGAGCACAGGAAGAATCGATTAAATCCTGATGCACATCCAAGTCAATGAATAGAGATAGTTAATCAAGACACAAAATGCTTGGATTGCTTGGAAACTATAGGTGAAAATATACAGTGCTCCTGGAAGTATTGACAGTGCTTCACTTTTTCCACATTTTCTCGCGTTAAAGCCTTGTTCCAAAATGGACTGAGTAATTTTTTATCTCAAAATTCTGTATACAGTACGCCATAATGACGAAGTGAAAAAAAAGGTTCCCTTGAAATTCTTGCAAATTTATTAAAAATGAAAAACAAAAATAAATGTAATATATATTCACCATCTTTGCTGTGTCATATATTATATATTTGTTTGTTTTTTAAATTTTTAATATATTTGCATTTGCAGGAATTTCCTTAAAATACCCCATAATTGTCATTAAGGGGTATTGTGTATATAATTTTGAGTTTGCAAATGAGTTTAATCCATTTCAGAATAAGGCTGTAACATGACAGAATGTGGAACAAGTGAAGTGCTATGATTACTTTCTAGATCCTCTGATAAGAGGAGAGGTAAAGGCAATATAAACAGTGTTTAAGGCTCTATTGCCTTATTTTGTGCCAGTTATTTGAAGCCCTTAGGCTAGTTGGTTACACACTGTTTAGCAGGTTCCTGTAGAATTAAATTCAAAACACCTATAAAACATCCACGCACTATTATGTACAACTGAAAGTGCTGAAAAACAGTGTACTTAGCACCTGACCTTTTTATCACAGTGTAGAACTTCTATTGCTTTAAAGTACTTGTAAGATGACAGTTGAACTGCTACCTGTTCTCCTGGTCAGTTTGATTGTCACCTGTGCAGACAGTTAAGTCAGAAGCACAGTGAAGATGTAAGTGAAGGTGTTGCAGCATTTTGACATTTAATTCCTGAACTAGGAACTCTGCTTTTATGTGTTGTGATCGGTGAGTCTTCCACTTCACAGCAAAAGAAATAAATGTAGTGTGGTACCTAGCATAGATATAAAATGTAAAAAGCCTTTTCTGAAAGAGCTCTGTCAGTGCTGTGTGGATCTGGAGCTTGTATATAAATCAATCATTTAAATTTTAAAATAAGCAAAGAAGTGTATCTCAACATGTGTTGCAGTGCACCTCTGTAATTAGTGCACTGCAAAGTCGAAGCAGTGTTGAATGTGATTATATAGCAAAATTAGTGCATCTAGTATATCATGCACACCAGTCCTAGAATGGCCAGATATGAAGTGAATGCTCCCTGCATCCCACTTCATAATCTACAAACAACATAGTTAATGTAAGACTACTTTAAAAAGCTGCTTGTGTCAGATTTCCGCAACTGCAGCATGGCTACCAGCCTTCATAGACAGTCATAGATTTTAATCCATCAACACAACCCAAACTATGCCCACTGCACAAAGTGACAATGGAGTGACATCTTTCATAAGTTATTTTTGGACGTCCAATTTTTATGGGCTATTTATAATCCAAAATGTGGTTGTTTTGAGCATTCTTTCAATGTCAAACATATTTAAGCCTTCATTTTCATTTTAGTCCCATGTTGCCAGAGGGTGGAGGACACGTTTTCTATAGGCTACCAGTTAATTTCTCTGTAGCTTGCTTCTCCAGTTATCATCTGCTGCTGAGACAATCAAATTAAGTTATTGGAAAATGATAAATGCCACCTTCTTAAATGGGACTAGATCGTAACAGATATCTATGAAGGAGTGCAGAGCGGACATCTCCGAGATAGCGCGGTCCCTTGGTGCTGAAACAAAAGTGAGCAGCTGCCCGGTGAATTTCGAGCAGAAATGTCGCCAGCTTCTCACAGGCAGTTTGCAAAATGTGGGTATCGACAAAGACTGTCGAGCAGATAGTCCAGTTCATACATACACACTTGCACAAACTTCTCATACTTTCCGTCACAATTGCCACATTCACTTCCTTTTAAAATCATGAGTGTTCACAATAAAACAGGTGACTTGTAAAAATGAACCATATATAATGCAAATCTTCTTTTGAACACATTGTATTCCTTTAAAAGGAACTTTTTGTATCCTCATGTTGTCTTTTTTCCAATAACACTAATGACAATGAATATGCTTAACATATTTAATGCCAAAATCACCCCTCTCTTAAAGCCCATTAGAAAGAAGAGTATTTCATTGTTTGTATTTTCACATAATAAATACTCCCAACTGACCGCTCTTATTTGTAATAACTAAGAATATCAGCAAATAATAATCACAGTAATACTTAGATGTTATAATAGCCAAACAAATTAGCTCTTCACAACTTATTTAAATGCAGAAAACATTTCCCTAACACAGCTACAGGGGAGAATTCATTTTCAAGATACTCAAGCAGAGTTCCCTTACACAAACACAAAGAATCCCACAGAAGAAAACACAGTGCCTCAGATGTTGATAGAAGGACATCCAAAGACACGTGATGTTTCTAAGTTCAAACCAAAATTCTGTGTCCGTTCACTGTGCATATAGGTGTGCACAAACATTCTTCAGACAGCGCTGGTGGGCTGCAGCTTCAAGCGTATGTGTGTGTGACTCCAGCTAAGACCACAAAAATTCCATTTGCATTTGCAGACGGGGTGGTCCGAGCAGTAAAATACATAAGCATAATTTCATACCACAATTGCTTTTCACAACCAATCCTGCATAAAACCTCACTCACCCTAATCCTCCAATATTTGCACAAGCACATTTTTTGTAGTTAAAAAAAATACACATCAGACAGAAAGATGATGTACCTGTGCTGGGCTGCATTAGTCCCTGTGTCAAAACCAGCCATTCTCTGAAAACATATACCATTAAAAAGAAAAAAAAACTGTTTCTTTTGTAATGAACATTGCTTTGATCGCTTCTTCGTGAGTTCTGCTGAAGACCACAAAAGTGCAGCGTTGACATGCCGTCAGAAAACAAGCAAACAAACAAGACACGTAGCAGTGTGGGCTTCTCTAGTGGCTCGGTAACAGAGCTACAAGGGAGGTATGAGCTGACATTCTTGCAGTGTTTCTCTTTGGGGAGTGAGCTAATGAATCCCTTCACAACGCCATAATGTGGAGTTTCAGCTTTTGTGTATAGCTTCATAAATGCTCACTGAAAAGACAGAGCAGGTTAAAGATGGGGCATTCCACACACTTATATATATACACACACACACAACACTGTGCAAACTGCGGTTTCAGTGTAAATAAAGTGTAAACGAGATCCTCAAAGGAAGGAATAGGCTGAGAGGATTGAGCATCCGTGGAATAGCAGTGCTGTTAACCAAATAAATAGAGACATTACAGACTCAACAACCTGCAAATTATAGCCTCAACGAATGCAGAAATGCGATATAATCCCTTTACCTATCTCTCTGTTTTAAAGTGGTTCATACCTTCTTTTTTTTTAGCAATTTCTTCCAGAAATTCAGGAGAAAGGTATATTTATTGATCTGCATGATACTTTGTGAAATACAGACATGCTGACTTTTTAAAGGTAAGAATCGGTCCTAAGCAGTAAGTAACTACAGCTTTTAACCTTCAGTGTCCACAACAAGAGCCTGTGTTGTATATCAGCTTTGACAGATAGAAGACTAACATTCAGGCTTGCATCCCCATGGTTGGTTGTTTTCTCCTCTCAGTACCAGGTCTATTTTTGCTGCCATCTCTTATGAATTTAATTCATCTGAACTATGTAAATGCCAGAGTTTAGTAACAATTCACTCTTTGTTAACTTTTAATGTGGCACTTAAGTGTTAACATGTCAGGGTTGTTTAGTGTTTTCCGAAAGAGAAACAGAGTGAAAGAAGGGGGCACTGCAGTATACTGATCAATGGCGCAGAAGACAATAGTTTGCCTGGTCTTTTCAGCTGTTGGCCCCCTCACACCTTGTCTGAGGAGCATCACTGAAAAGTAAATAAAAATAAACGTCTTCCTCCTGTCTAGTATTGTTGTCAGTGATTTCTCAGACTACATGTCTGAGTGAGCGTAACAATCACTGTAGCCCACTGGAGCTACTCTCATCTACTTCTCCAGTAGTTGAATGTGTTAATACCATGGCCTTCCACCTTCTGTTTTGTGGTCTGAATAGATGTGTTAAGCCACAGGTGTGTCCCTGTAGCTTTTTCCACCTCTATTTTTAGCCTGTGATCAGTTCATGAATAGAAATATCATTTGTTGTTTGTGTTTCTCCCACATTTTCCATTGGTGCTTAGTATTCCTTTGCTTTCACTGCCCTTCAACCCTTCTGATTGTGCAGTATGGTTTTGTCCCAGAGTGAACTGTTGCAAGTCTTCTTAGTGTCATAGGTCTTCTTAGTGTCATAGGGGTTACACCCTGTCAAGAGTTTGAAGCCTGTGGAAGATAAAATATACTGTACGATGGAGCTCTAGATCACAAGGGGAGGTTTCTGGGAATCCTCATCCTGTTTCACCTGTATCAGAGAACTTATTGTATGAGAAGTAGTAATGTTGATGCCCCTTTGGATGGACAAATGCCTAGAGCTGAATACACTATTGATAACCAGTTGAGCAGGTTCTTCCCTCTATTTCTTCCGTCATCTCTGCTGCTTTTCCTCATCAGGTTCTTTTGGGAGGAAGGGAATTCTTATGCCACCAGTTTTTAGAGATTAAAGTACTGGATGGGAAACCAACAAGGTCTTAGTGAAAACAATAGGTTAGAATTTTGAAAATATGATGCTACACATGTATTAAATTTGAAACTATAGCCATGAACAATGCACTTTGCATAGAATCTTTTTGTCATGATTCTGGGTCTATGACCCAGGATTTATGTTTTGAATCTTGTTAGTTTGTCATTGATTGAGTTTTTAGAAGCAGTTAATGTTCCTTGCTTTTATTAATTTGGTTTGGTTTCCCTGTGCTTATGAGGTATTGTGGTTTCTTCGTTGTTCTCGTTCTGTATTAAGCATCTCTAGCTTAGATGACTCAGACTTGGAGGTGCGAGCTGGAGGCCACTATCTGATGAAGCCAACAGAACCACATCATCTGTGAAAATCAGAGGTAAGATTCTAAAACTGCTTTCCACCACTTGGCTGCACCTAGAAATTCTGTCCACAAAAATTATTAACTCTAACTGCCCTCTACCAAGGGCAGCCCTGGTAGAGTCCAGCACCCACCAGGAGCAAACCCAACTTGCTTGCTATGCAGACCAAGATCCAAGCCAAACACCCCATACTCCCGAAGCACCTTCCACAATATATTCTGAGGGACATGGTCAAAACACATGTAGACTATTTGGGCAAACTCCCATGCACTCTCAAGTATCCTTAAGTGGGAAAAGAGCTGGTCCAGCATTCCATGACCTGGACGGAAACTGTGATGTTCCTCCTGTATCTGAGGTTCGAGGAGTTACCACCTCGACAGGCACGAACTACCTTCTGACCGCAGCTCAGTGCAGCAGCTTCAGCAATGGAGTGCTGAACATCATCAATTTGGACCCAATGTCCCCAGACTCCCTGGAAATGCTGTCAAAGCTCTGCTGGAGGTCTGGAAGATCTTGCGGACCAGGGACTGTGCCAAGGCGTTCCCAGTGCACACTCACTATATGTTTAGTCACGCCAGGTTTGTCCAGCATCCTCCCCTGCTACCTGATTCAACTCACCACCAGGTGGTTATCAGTTGACAGCTCAGCCCCTCTCTTCACCCAATTGTTGAGCACACACACACACACACACACACACACACATATATATATATATACACATATATGTATATTAGGGGTGCAACGATACACAAAATTCACGGTTCGGTTCGATTCGATACTTTGGTGTCACGGTTCGATATTTTTCGATACAAAAAAATGTTCATGCCTTTTTAATTTGTCATTTATTAAAATTACAAATATATATTTTAACTCAAAAGTACAGTTTTTAAATCTACTGTTGCTGAAACGACAAAGTAATAAAAAAATAAATATCTCATGGAGAAATCCCTCATCTTTGGAAAAAGAGAGTTTATTACAGAGAAATGGCTCTTTCCAAAATAAAAGCTATACTATACGCTTCTTCTGGGCTATATTCTCAGCAGCATATTAAACATATCAGGTCCCCATAAGGAGAATCATGTGCTAACAGCTGTCTAAATGACTCGGGTAAAGTCTGTAGCATGCCTGCTTGTTGTTTTTGTCTGTTTCCACTTGTCTTTGCACTAGGATGATGTCGGAGTAAATGTGCAGTCATATTCCTTGTGTTCCCACTAGTGCTGTCAGCGTTAATCTCGTTGAAATGACGTTAACGCCACAACACGGCAAATCTCCGTTAACGAGCTACCGCGGATCGCCCCGTGCGTGGGGCTGGACGGCGTCAACACATTAACGAGCAAACTGCGCTAACGCACTAGTTCCCACCCATGTAATTGAGCATTGTGTGGCACATCCGACATACTGTTTTACTTTTGTCCATGATGCGCTTACCTTCAGGGTCATACTTCACATGAAGACCAAAATAGTTCCAAACGCCAGATCTAAATTAGGGTGGGGGAGGTTCAATTTGCCATGTTGCAACTAGCTTAACTTCTGTCTCACTAGCTTGCGCTGCGCTCAGTGGATCTGCGCTCGACAGTGCAGCCTAGGCGGATAAGTCGAACGCAGATCCACTGAGCTCTCAACACAGACATAAAATAAATTAAAAATTTTGTATTGTTCGATACATATGCGTACCGAACCGAAAGCACTGTATCGAACGGTTCAATATCGATACGAGTATTGTTGCACCCCTAATATATATATATATATATATATATATATATATATATATATATATATATATATATATATATACATACATTTATTCTGCCATTGAACATCCAGAATGATTTTAAGGATTTTCACAATTTTGTGGCATTTTCACCACAGGTCATCACATGCAAACAAGGCAGTAAGGCTTTCCACAATAGGGGTTACATTCTCATACTTGGAGGGTGCAGGCACGAGTGAATTACTTACAGGTGACAACTTATTTCAGTCCAACCACTGTCTCTGAGTGTCTTAGCACCAAGAAGCACATTAGCAATGCAGAAAAGCAGGCAGTATGGCCCATGAAGTGTCTCAGTCTAAGCACAGAAGAGGGCCCTCCTGTTTTGGAAAGGATTTTTCAAAACAACAGACCACTCAAAGAAAACCATCATTGCAACATTATCAACACTGAAAGTGAGCAGCATTTTCACTCCCGAATGCAAAAGGTAGCAGCATCACCTGGTTTTGCAAAGAAAAGTAATGGAATAAAACCCAGAGGCATAGCACTGATGGCTATGGTTTAGGGATAAAAATATGAAGAATTCATCCTTTCAAGAAGGGGAAAACTCCTCTAGAGTAGGAACACAAACAGAGCAGACTAAACAGAAGAAGTTAAAGGAATACCAATCTAAGTATAATGACATCAAAATACATAGTTTGAAACACTCAGATGAAGACTGTGAGGTCATTAGTGATGACATAAATGTATTATTTGTTTTTTAGATAAGATGAGTGTTTGTGGCTCACTGGGTGCTGTTCTGTATTCATGTTAAAATAAGTCAGAAGATGACCGCTCCCCTGAATGCAAAAGTCAAACTAGCCAAGTCTAAGGTAGACTGCTTGTTCCATTCTCTTGAACACACTGCTCATGATCTTAAAACAAGCTGGTGTGTAAGCTGGTGATGAGAAGTGAGAAGAAGTTGGACTCTCTCTTGGGGATTCGCTCTGAAATATACCATATACCATTAATTTAATTTGAATATAAAATATAATCAGTACAAATCAAATGACTTTATTGACAATCTTATGGTCATGCAACATAGAGCTAAACATATATATATGAACGCTGATATGTTTAATTCTCTCATTTAAAGTAGGGCTCCATTTCAAAATAACAGAACATAAAAAAATGTGATCCATATTCAAATGAAGTGCTTAACTTCAGAAAATTTAAGTAAAGGGAGGAAAAGCTTGGATTTCTCCTTTTGCTGTTGCACATGCAGACTGAACGGTCTCAAACAATTTTACAGATAATAAACATATCTCAACAATTGAACAGCTATAGAGACTCACTTTCTTCCCCTCTTTTAACTCCCCCACGTTTTTTGCTCGTTGGGAGAACTGAGCTCCAGCTCGTCAGGCCAGGATTTTAATCCTGTCCTTGAATCAAGTCAGGACTTTCTTGTACACATGTGGAGGTCCTCAGTGGTGAACCTGAGATAATATTTAGTTTTGATTATGTTAACTGTGGAGAAAACTGCCTTGCTTTCATGTGTGGAGCCAAAAATGACCAAGATGGATAGAGCTACTTTCCTCACACCTGAGAAAGTTGTCTCAGAAACTATTTGAGGCAGAAAGTGAAAGGTCAGATATTACAAACTGCTCTTTGGGGGCCACATTTGATAGGCAGTCAACTGATTACATTTGGAGAAGTCCAGGATTTACCTATTAAATGCTCTATTTTCATTGTCCACATTTTTTTTTACACAGCACCATTTGTTCCTTATTTCTCCCTTTTTCTGTTTCGCAGTTTTTCTGTTTTATTTTTTCAGCTTTCTCCAGTGCAGTCATCTGTATTTCTCCCTTTCTTTTTTCTTCATGCATCACTATCTTTCTTTTCTTTTCTACGTCTTTTCATGTGTAACTTACTCGCTGCTGTCGGCACTGCAGAATCCTAGTGTTTAATGCCCGGTATGCACAGTGGTATCATGTGGGAAGGCATCGAATTAGTCTGTGTGTTTCTTCAGATACTGAACCACTACCATAAAGACCAGAAAAGCTGCACCAGTAAAAATAGAAGCAGGTTTTAAATCTGTTTGTAGTTGTAGGTTCGGGTCCATATGGGACAGCTTTTGGGTCTAGACCCAGACTGTGGTCCACCTGTTAGTGACCTCTGCTCTAGGAGGAAGTGGGGTTCCTCCACACTGCAGCCTTAGACTTTCCACTTAAGTAAAATTGATTGCCGCTTGAGTGTTTGCCCAGAGTCAGTCAACCAATGTCAATTCTAAGACCCTATTTTCAGTTCCTGAGTTGGCTAGTAATGAAAGGACAGACTCTGTTTCTGTGCTGGATCATGCTAAAATCTGTTTCCGGGTTAATGAATAAATTCTGAGTTCTCTACTGCCAAAACTGGATCTTCTGAAACTGGACTTTCAAGGTCGGAGCTGACGTACTTTGCAAGAGCATGCCAACCTGCGACTGAGCCTTGTGTTTGTAAGCCATTTAGTTCCTGTTATAAACTTTGTACATCTTTGCCTCTGGGTGAAAGGACTATTTTCCTGTGTCCGAGCTGACTAAATTAAAAGTGAAAGACAATTTGAGTCCTGAACTCATGTTTTCTGGTACAAGAGTTGAGTGTGATTCTTTGTTGAGAGATAACAAGTCTGTATTTTTTGAGCCAGCGATATCGTAGACTGCTTGTGTCTCTTGCATGGAATTTGTTCATCGTGTGTCTCTGCCAGAAATAACCAACTGTGTTCCTCTGAATGAGTCTAAAACTATTTCTGTTTTCCAGCCTCTTCATTAGAAACTACAAATTGTGTTTTGCATCCAGCTCAGTTAGACTGCTAGTAATCCTCCTAAGCCTGCTATATCTGGAACTCCAGACTATGTAGCTAAGCAGCCCTCCCGTAAACAATTTTCTTTTTGTGGTCATGTGATTTTTGCTCCCTGGGCTGTTCAAGAAACTGTAGGACTCCAGAAGGGCTATTTACTGTTTGCAACCTGTACCTACAGAGACTATTTGTTATACACGCCAATCAGGCCTTACAGAGGCTGAATTTTGAGCCTGTAGCTGAGCCTGCACTTCCAGAAACTGTTGTTCACTTCCTACATCTATGAGGATGGTTGTCCCACTTGGGTCCTTCCTAGACACTGTAGCTCTTTTTGGGGCTTTACCATGAACTGCTGTGTAACCCAGGGCCTCTGCAGAGACCAAGCACCGTGCACCTGTCTGTACTTTCAGGGTGGGGTTTGGTTGAGTCTCTGCCTTGGCCTCCGGAGTTGGCAGCGGTGCCTCAGTAGCTCCAGCTGGTGCTACCTGTGTAGGCTGCAGCCCTGCAGAGCCCCAGCTGGCGCAGCCCCAACTGGCACAACCAGAGTCGGGTGCAAGATCTGCAAAGGGCTAGCTGGTGCAACCAGAGCCACCTGTGATCTCTGCACACCCCCAGCTGGTTCAAACAGAGTCGGCTGTGAGCCCTGGCAGCCCCAGCTAGCATCCCCCGAGTTTCAAAGGCTTCCTACTTCTACACCTGGGCTTGATGGCCCCATACAATCTGAGCCTGGAGCCAATGGTATCTGCTCCTCTTGAGGCAGAGCCCGTAGTCTCAGGAGGAGCCTCCCAAGTTACCAAGGGGTCCTCAACGACAACATCTGCTCTCAAGATATAATATAATCTCTGTCTCTCTTCCACAGCATGTCTTTATCCTGTCTTCCTTCTCTCACCCCAACCGGTCGCAGCAGATGCCGCCCCTCCCTGAGCCTGGTTCTCCCGGAGGTTTCTTCCTATTAAAAGGGAGTTTTTCCTTCCCACTGTCGCCAAAGCGCTTGCTCATAGGGGGTCATATGATTGTTGGGTCTTTATCTGTATGTATTATTGTAGGATCTACTGTACAATATAAAGCGCCTTAAGGCGACTGTTGTTGTGATTTGGCGCTATGTAAATAAAATTGAACTGAATTGAAAGAAAAATTGAAAGATATAAAAGTAGTATTTTTGGTTTTCCGTAAGTTATGTGTTTTGTTCAATTAGTACTTCACGTTTCACCTTTGTATCCAGCCCATCAGCCTAAATAAATGTCATGCTTTTGTTTATTACATCCACACCTGTATATGTGCATTCTGGGTCCTCACTCACCTCCTCACCACGTGACACTTTTCATGTTATTATTTTTATAAGTTTCAATGTGAAGCTAAATTGTTTCATGGAGAGTCATGGGATTTTTTCATCGTTCTCACAGAAACAAAGGGCTTTAATAAAAAGGCAGCTGCACATTAATTGGCTTTGCGCTGATCTTGTCGGCCTCACTTTACGATCTTGAAAGGAAATACTACTATACTTTTCCATTTCATCAATATGTGTTTGAATATTTGCAGTCATTATCACCTGAGAGGTGGAGCTTTTCTCTTATTCTGTGTTCAGCATTCAGTATGTTAACTCAGATTTATCTTTCCCAGCAGTGTCTGTGAAAACAGATGAATTTTAATGTGTATGTTTTTGAAGTGAAAATGGCACCTGTGCCATCCTGTGTAACATTTGCGAACCAAGAGTGAATGAGAAACAACCCTAAGTCATAAGAACAGCATGTAGTCTGCACAAATAGGCCCCAACTGACAGAGAAATTCAAACCCAGGACTATCTTGCTGGGAGGCAACAATGCTAACCACTCAGATTCTGTGCCACCCTTTGGTAGGTGCAGTTTGTACTGTGTACCTGAGTCTGTAGAGCTTTATTAGAGGGCCCCTTGTGTAGTCACAGAAGCAGGATTACAATACATATTCATCATTTTAATCCACATGAGGAGCATTTATTGAAAACAGCGTGGGGCAACAATTGGTGTAGACAACATGGACGTTTGTAGGACTCATGTAGCCTTCAGGACATATGAAGGCAGTGGTCAGGCTACTGGCTGGCTCAGAAAATAATCTCTCAGATGTCACATGTGTACTACACCATGTCAGTCTTTAACAGAGGTAGGCATTTCCAAACCACCACAAAAATTATGTTGTTAAAAAAAATTATTTAATAATAGAATAATATCCATCCTGCTTATAAAGGCCATACCTAAAAGAAGTTTAGAACAGACGTGTCCAACATTAATTCATAGCCTATGGACCTGCCGTAAGAAATAGTTTTAATATACAGTATGACACAGACCTAACAGACAGTTAAAAGCAAAGAGTTTGTAAATTCAAACTGCTTTTTAGAATTTATACAGATTAGTTTAACCTCAACCCCAAGTCATCACGTGAAAACAAAAATATTTTTTCTATTACTTTTAGTGTACAGAAGCACAAGTATACTACTCAAAAATATTAAAGAAACACTTAAAAAATAAGAGTAGAGCATCAATTTAACTTCTGGGATATTGATGTGGTCAGTTAAGTAGCACAGGGGGGTTGTTAATCATTTTCAGCTGCTTTGATGTTACTGAAATTAACATTAATCATTTTTTAATTAATATTTTTCCCCTCATCTTTTTTGACTGGTTTTTCAGTAATTTTGTGTTTGGCTAATGTCATTATTGGCACTCACTACTTCTCCAGGATGGCATATCAATAAGTGCAACTGACAGAAGTTCGCTGTTTCTCCCTGCACAGTCTCAATAGCATGGCAGATATTTTAGGAGGCAGGCAGGTACTCCAGCTGGATATTGCCGTAGAAGGAGCAACCTATGAGCAGGACCGTTATCTGCTCCTTTGTGCAAATAAGAACAGGGTGAACACTGCCAGAGCTACAAAATGACATCCAGTAGGCCACTGGCCTAAAACTAACTTCAAGAATGTGATTTGAAGGCCTTATATCCTGTAGTGGGCCCTGTCCTCACTGCTTTGCACCGTGGAGGGTGATTGGCATTTGCCGTAGATTACCAGACTTGGCAGGTCCACAACTGGCGCTAGTCTTGGAAGAAATAACCCAGGACACGATCCATCCTCTCATTAGGAGCATGCCCAGATATTGTCAAGCATGCAAGCACTTTGATTTCTGGGGTGTCTTTGATTTTAGCCATTGGTAGTCTAATAATTTTTATTTCAATCAAACGATGTAGCATCCTTTGATTTCTAACTCCTTACCTAGTCCACATCAGTACAGATATCAAGAAAATGTATATTTTCCAAAGTGGTTGTGTGAAGTTCCTATCTTTTAAATCAACTGCTATAGCCCCAGTAATGAAGAAGTAAAGACTGCTAATTGATCCCCAGGCAGCCACAGGTCGTTAGGGAAAAAGTGTATTCTTAAAGACCGGCAAGTCTCTGCTGGAGGTTGCTGACAGTGGCCAGGTGAACTTGGTGACAAAAGAAATAAATGGCGCGGGGGTGGAAGCACTGACACAAAAAACTTCCCTGCATCAAAGCAACACTGCATCCTTTGCAGCCAGCAGGTAGTTCGGACAGGTTGTTATGCAGCCTGTCTGGCTTGTGTTTCAGCATCAATTATACCAAGAGTTTCCCACTCAGACTATTCTTCAGAACAAATTCTTCAACCAGAAGTGGCTTAATTCACTTTGTCCTGTGTTAGCATTACACCACCAAAGACCAAAGGGGTTTAGGAAAAGCAACCAGCATTGTGTGTCCTGGACTGCTTCATGTAGAAGGAGGCTTATGTCCTGCCAGTTGCTGTCACACTCGTTGGTGGAGGCTACTTTGATGGCATATGAATGCCAGGATCTGCAGCGTCCTGCACATTCCACCAGGAATAAGCTTTGGAGTAGTTTATATGTTCCATAGTGAGATACCGAGTGAGGTCTGAAAGATAGTATTTCGTTATCCGGGATAACTCAGTTCTATGAAAATTGAGTAAGGTATCTCACCACACTGCCCTACACTCATGTGGATGCAGAAGAAATACATTGCGAATGCCTGGTGTGGCACAAGGGGCTATTAAAAAGGGGGTTGGGGGACTCTATGTCTTTGAATTGGTCTATCTTAAACAGATGTGGTATTAGGTTCCATAAGGGGTGACACTAAAAGGTGCCTCCTATTGAGAGATGTCACTGTCAGTTTTCAGAGAACTGGAGTTACCTAGGTAACTAAACATTTTTGTCATCCTGGTAGAATGACCTGATAGGTTGACTCCCTGATAGTACTGGATGATGTAAGAATCTAAACCGCCCACAACCTTTACACAAAATTGCTTTTATGTTTTTACTGTAGCAGAAATGATCCTAAAATAAGTATTCCCTGGAGGGATGGGTTTATCTGATCTGAAACATATACTGTCAAACAAATACAATCATACTCATATGCATGATTAGGTGATTGTCTTTTCCACTGCCTTCTAACTTACTCGCATATAGCACAACACATATTAACTGTGGAGATCATGGAGTGAGGACAATGAATTATTCATTCTGTCCTCACTGTCACTCTGTGCTTACACAATGCTGAGCTCCTGTTTAAATGCATTAGCAGCAGCACATAGTTCACACACTTTGACAACGCACACGTTTCTCTCTGTGTCTGTGATGCTCTGCATCTGCATGTTTCAGCCTTCCATTGATGGCAAGCTCGTCCCAGTCAATGTTTTAAAGCTTGTATTTATTTGGCTGATTTTCCTCAGCATTTGTTACCCTCTTGCCCTTGTCTTCTCCCTCCCTGTTCTGTGTCACAGACTTTGTGTCAGTGCTTCCACCCCCCACCGTTTGAAGGACAGTCATCATCGAAGCAGCGTGCCATCCCTGCAGAAGTGATAGGCAGCCCTGGGATGAAAACACAGGCTGTGAAATTGCTGCGTGGGATATCTACATCTCATTACCTGGTTGTCTCCATGCATCTGACACATTCAAGTCTGGAAGAGTTGCAGTGCATGACATCAAGAATATAAGCCACAAAGCAGAAGGCGCAGCGCTCCAGCAACTGACAATATTAATTTTAAAACAAACCAAATGAGAAGAGCAGATAAAACTTTTTGCATAGCTTGAAATTAAACAGCTTTCAATTCAAAATATATCAGCAGATAAATACCCACAGTCTGATGACTGTTCTAACATTCAAGCAAGATTTCCATTTGTAATTTAATTAATATTCAATTTTACGTTTCCTGAGACACACTCATTTCATTCTGCTTTAACAAACTAATTACTGGAAGAGCAGTACAAACAAATTCTCATTAAGTTCTGTCCCATGCCTCCTCATTTAACCTAAATTGTAACTGAGCTGTGCAAACTGACAGAGAGTGAAAATGAGCAAGAGGCACAGAGCAGCAGAAACAAGAAAATCCGAAGACATTTTTTGTTAGAGTGTGGCTTATTCTCATAAGCAGAAAATTTAATTTAATGATGGGTGATCTAGGTTAGAACAGACCAATTAAACAGCTAGTTGAAGCCCACTGATATACACTTCAGCTCATTTTTAAGAAAAAGGCAAACAAACCTCGAGCTTCTTCTGCATCTGAAATTGGAGTAGTTTTTTCTTTTTTAATGAAACAGACATTGTAATGAATACAGACAAACATGACAGTTTAATTCTGCTATGAAAGTGTGCTTTGATGGCATCAAACTAACAATGTGATGAATACCTTCCTGATTAATGCGTTGTTTTGGTACAGTTTAATTAAAATTCATTTGATTACTAAAATTCGTAAGTCAAAAAAAGTTAACATCAGCAAATTCACAAATGATAATACTTTGATGTATTTTTATATTGTATTGAGGAAATATTAATGCAATACAATAACCAGAAGTGTAATATGCATATCTCCACTCCTTGCAGACATAAATATACAACAATTAGAGTTACAAAAGAAATGGGTAGAAGAAGCTGAAAGTTCCTAAGCATTAATTAGATTCAAAAATGACTCCTGAAACTATGACAGCATGCATATTTAATAGTCCAGTATATATTTAAAGCCACCTACATGCATACCTGTACCAGGCAATCAGTCAGCTCAAGCAGAGAGACACTAATGAGCATGTATTATTGCACAATTAAAAAGAAGAACGAGGAAAGGTATTCTAATAAATCATGCACATTTCCTGACCACTTCCACTTCAGTGAATAGTTACCAAACTCTGATTTCCCTTTGTTCTCTTTATTAATCTGTTTTTCTTTCTGGCAGTCATCTAATGTTTTCTGTACTTCACAGCAAAACACTGTAAATCTGCAGTTATTATCTGCGCCTACATTTTCTGTTTCTGTGTGTTTGTTTGGGTATTGTCCTGTAGGCCTCATAATGTCATGTGTTCTGGAAGAAGCATGAAAATATTGTGACAAACTGTCTCGTGTACTGACATCGCCTGAGCTGACAAGTAAAATCTTACACAAAGTCCAAGTGCATTTTTCTATATCTGTCAATTTACTTGTGTATTTTCTGCTGAAGAGATAATACGAGTCAAATAAGCCGCACAGTTAACAACAACAACAATGTCGTGGCTGAGCAAGATAATGAAGAGGTTTATTTTTTTTTATTCATAAGAAATAAATAAAACATTTTCAAACCAGCAAATGAGGCACTTGTGGCCCCAGAAGATCCAAAGCTCTCTTGTATCCAATGAATATTCATTTGGGGGCCTACAGTGATGATCTGTTTGCTTTAGTTGTTCACTATGTGGGAAAAATTCACCAGTTACCTACTATGATTACTTCATGTTTGTTGCTGCAGGTCATATATTGACGTTCAATAAGAGCTGGTTTACTCAACCCCCCCAAAAAATGCATTAGGAAAAGAGGGTTTGTAAAAGTAGAGCTCAAAACCAAAACAATAGGCTGAAAGATACTAAAATGTAAAAGTGCACATGATGCAAAGATGTTTGACGAGGTATTTTGCAGTCAACCTGTTCATTGTTGTTGGTGTAATAGACAGGTGATGTTAACCTGGCAGGAAAGTAACAGAAATTCTAAAATTACAAAAAAAAAGTTTCAAAAGTAAAATAAAAATAAATAAAATGGGACTGGATAACGAAAAGCCTAGCTGAATTTTGAGTTATAATAATATGTTATGACTAGTGGTGTATTTATCTTTAATTCCCTTTTCTTATTTTGCCACTCACTCCTCCAAACCTCCGCATTTCATCTTCTTTAGATTGATTTTGACAGCTGATTTGTCTATATGCGTTCAGTGGAGAAGCAGGTAGCTGTGTGCCTTGTGGAGAGAAGGTTAAACGAGCTCTGCAATCTTTGGTCTCTTCATTTCACATATAGCCATTTTGACAGTTCACTTTTGAAACAGAAGTATTTACCTTGCTACAGCCTTATTTTAACACTCTGAATTCTGTGGTTGTTTCTTTCCAAGCTCTTGAAAGATTAATTGTATGATAAAATCATTGCTTAAACATGTAGCACATTCATTGACAGTTTTGATAACTGAGAATGTTTCGAGGTTTCTACCTACTGACACAAGCTAAGAGATGAACTTTTTTTTCCCGTTTTGACCTTTGTGCAAATGTAGCATGTGTATCACCTAGACAAACACTGTGGAGGCTGTCAGATGTAGTTACATAGACAGAAAAATTCTTTTATTTATTTATGTTCTTTAAAATGTCACTCCTTTCGCCTCAAACCTATTAACTGGGGTTACAATAAAACTCAATTCTTATCTGCAGCGCCCCTCATGAATGCATCAAAGCTTCGGCGCATTCACTGAATAACAATGAGATTTTTTTTACTGAGAGAAAATATTTCAGTCAGATCTATAGGGAGCGATAAACAGGTGAATATTATACAGGCAATAATGCCTTGAGGGATGATTAGTTGCAGCCTATAACACCCAGCATAAGCCTTGTGGGCTGTAAGAAACCTCAAGGATGTTTTTAGTGCACTGTTGTTTACATGTTGTGGTGAATCAAATCAAACATCACTAACGTTATACTCACAAATGACAAGACAATTTGCTATTAAATATTTGGGATTGTAACTGTCAGAGAAAATGTGGCAATTCAAAAGAAACAATATAACGTTCAAGGGCAATGTTAGGTCATCTTGTCACTTGTCGCCTGGCTTTGATCTGATACTGAGGCGATCTACATAATTTGTTACATAAATGCTCCAACACTCATCTTTACTAGCGTGTTTACTGTTTTATTAATATGAATCTATTATAGTCTAATGAACACAGATAAAACTGCCTCCACAATTAATCCTCTGACCAAATTGGTTCAGATAAGCTCAGCCAAAAGCCACAATTATTCAACGTTTATGTAATTTCTTCTTGTGGGCCTAGTGTCTATTGGCCTTTATTTTTTTTTAAATAAAATGTAAAGTACATATGAAAGATATAACATACATACTTACATACTTTGAAGGTTTCTCACGCAGTGCATCTTGTATCTATCTTTCTATTGTCTTATCTGCCTATACCCAAATTAGAGTTACAGTCAGATCACACTATAAAATGTATATCACTAGTTGATTCCTTCAGTTGTTGAGAATTTGTCACAGAGTCATTCCTTCTCTTTCTTTTGAAAAGTTTGGAGCAAAGCAAGCATGTATCCATCAACAACAGCCATATTAGAGAACTGTGGACCTGTAGTATATCAGAGATGCTTCAAAAGCATTTTTGACATACTCTGGTTTTTTGTTTTTTCACTACCTGCAGTCTGCATGTACTGCTGCCTCTGATTGCTATTTTCTCATCTAATTGTCAGCATTGCTTCAGCCGTGCAACTGCTTCACACTCCATCCACAAAATCATCAGCAGTATTTGTCAGACTGATTACAGATCTTCAAAAAGAATGACTGGAGTGTTTTTCTTAACCAGCCTTCACTGTTTCTCAGGTAAATTCATTGCTTTTCCCTGCTAGCCTCATTGTTCTTCATTGGCTTTGTCTGGTTGCAACCTTTCACCATCAAAAGATTAATCAAAAGATAAAGATAAGAAATGAAAATATCATCACCGCAGTTTATTGTACGTTCATCTTTCCTTCATTGTACAAGAGTATTAGTCAGATTTTAGAGAAGGGAGATTTATTTGTCCTGGATATGACTGTTTGCAAACTAAATCGCATTAGTTTGCACAACCAGTTACAACAAAACATTCTTTCTGTACTTCACGACTAACAAAAACCTGTGAACTGTGATGGATAAGGCAGATACTATTTCACTGATGTTTTGGTTTTCCTTATTTAGCCCACGTTTTGAGATACCTCTGATTGTTGACTTTCAACATTAATGTAGCAGAGAACACTATGTGTTTGTTGTTAAGTGTTTTGTGGCCTGCTCAGATGTGTGTGCATCGTAGACCATCCCTCCCTTTGAAACTGATTGCACTCTACATAGTTATAATGAGACAAGATTAAAAGTGAAAGTAAAAGAGTGCAGCCTGAAACTTTGAGCTCCAAATATTTAATTTATGCTGTCTAAATTATGCGCACTACATTTCTGCTCAAAGTGAGAGTGTACTGTTATTTTGTCGTGTTCCTCTGCTCTCCATTTCACAATGTGTGAGGGTGTGTTCGCTGCTCCGTGGAGCAGACAAACAGCAAAGCAAACACGCACACCAGGTGAAATGGAGAGCAGAATCCAGCAGCACGACACACTGATGATAGCATATCATAAGTGTTCAGAATATTTTACATGGCTAATGTATTATTATTGTGTGCATGATCTTTATGAATGTAATTTAGATGTATGTAAAATAACATTTGCTAAAGTTGTACATAGCACTCTTAAGAACATTCAACATTCATTTGAAACATTTTGTTCAGTCGGAAGTATCCATGAAAAATGTGGTTAAATATAGGATGCTAGTGAACTACAGAGCTAGATATCAGATATGGTTCATTTGTTGCCACATTTGAAGGCCAATATCTAAATAACTATAACATGACTTCAGCTGTTTGAAATCCACTGCAATTGTACACATCACTGCTCCTGTTGTGCCTCATTATCGTGTCAGCATTACACGTGACCTTCAGCTAGACACTCGCTGACAATAATGGAGTCATAGTGTCATTCAGCTATTTCTAATTTCCCCTAACGTTATGAAACAATTCCTATTACAATCTCACAAATTCTTCGTAATACACTTTTGTAGGATTACACATTTCCTGGGTGACCTGAATATCACTTGACTCTGCTACAATTTACTTAAACGATTGATTGATTGGTAACATGAACGTGAGAAAGAATAAAGTAGTGTAAAACCGTGGTGAACTATGCCGAGTCGATCCAAGTAGGTTCCAGTGGGAAAGGGGCTTATGAGAACATCTGAATCTAATAAGTTTAATCTGCTGTTTTGCCAACTTTCCACCTTCACTTTTCATTCATATTTTAATCCCTCTTACGGATATTGATAGTTAACCATGTCACACACTGCTCAACTCTTTTATTTCAGCTGATTTTTTTATTTAATATTTTAATATACTTTTGGAATAATCGAGACGTAGGGCTGAGTTTTTTTCAGAGATACCTGGTTCTCCCAGGAGAGTCACAACTATGTGATGTTATAGAATATGATGCTGAACATTAAATATATATAAATAAAGTATTTTAAATGACCTCAATCTTAAATACATGCAGCAGTAATATTAATCAATTTAACACCGATGGAAGACATTTTTCTGCAGAACATTAACTTTTACTTTTAAGACTTTTGTACTCAGTACTGTTTCCTGTATTAACAGGAAATAGTACTGAGGTGTTTTCATAGTGTTTTATTGCTTCTTTTCATTTTTTTTCTTTTAATTTTCACCTAATAATAAATAATTTTTAGCATTACAGTAGATATTTATTTAACTATATAAGTAGTAATATAGGCTCCATGGGTCAATCATTTATATGTGGTGACTCGTAAAGGTCAAGTGCAATGCAACTTAACCCTAGAACACTATCGCTATAAATAGTAACACAATCACTAACGCCGGGTGATTTTTACCCGATATAATATGACCAACTAAAAGTACTTGTCATCAAAATATATCAAACACATGACAAATCAGAGTGGTCAGCTTTTACTTTCAACTGTGCCATGTCTAACAAAATGAAAAAAAGTGTCATGGGGGATGCTAAAATAATGCTCCAAAATTACAGAAAAATCTGGAATTCAAGAACAAAAAATTCCTAAAAAAAAAAAATGACGCTGGAAAGCTGGTCTTTGATACACCCATTCCTGGGACATTTGAGACTTCCCTGGTGAAGGCACAATCTCCTCGACACACTAACAGCTGCAGGAGAGAGAAATCATGTAAATGTATTTGCTCGGGTGGAAATCACCCAGCGATAGTGTTCTAGGGTTAAGAAAAGACCAACAAACAGAAAAATCTTCTCAAGCACACAACAGACAATAGAAGCTAAATACAACACAACATAACCACTATTTTAAAAAGTTCACAAAAAAATTAAATACGACAAAAGTGACGAAACACAAGGGAAGCGCTTTTTTGGAGACGGTAACATGATGGAACAACAAACTCAGCTCTTCCCAGGAGGGTGGCACGGTTCCCCCCCTTTGGTGGTCCTCCTTGGGTCCTCGTACTCTGGGGCCTCTAGATGTCTGGGGCCTGGATCTCCTCCATACCTGCTTCATGCCCTGGGGGATGGGGCTATGGCTCCCCACACTCCCTAGCAGATCGTTACATTGAGAAACCTTTGGAATACAAGTGTGCTTATCCACACAGGTGTGCACACGGGTGTTCACAGACACAAACTACACCTTTCTTGGCTGCTACCTCAAAGCACATTGTGCGCTGTCGATCTTGCGTGCTGCACAATAACATTTAATATTTAGTATCTACTGTTATCTACTGCTAGCTAGTTTATTGTGATGGTGCTGTATTTATTATGTTGCTGTTTTTTGTTTGTTTGTTTTCTCTTCTGTTTTTTTTTCTCCATACAGGTGATCCAGGTGTTTTGTTTGTTTTCTCTTTCTTTCTTCTCCCCTTTCTCACCAGCTCTTCTCCCCTCTATTTTTCTTTCTCCCCCTCTTTCTTTCATTCTTTCTCCCTGTCCTATCCCCCAGTCATGTCTGTCCCGACTGTAACAACCGAAAATAAAATAAATACATAATTATAATAAAGGTCAATCAAATGGACCAATATGGCAAGGCCATGATGATCCACATGATAAAGTAAATCCGCTTGGCATCTCTCTTGGCCTTAAGACAACAATTCTGATGGCTAAAGATCCAAACGGGACAGGGGGGAACAAAAAAAAACAAAAAAAAAACATGATGGAACAACTACAGAAGTGACTAACTAACAATAAACAGCTAAAGGCAAACATGTATATACAGTACTGTAGAAAAACTGTGAATGAAACACATTAACAAAGTGGAAAAATCTTCTGCTTCTTGTAGACCTAAGTGCAATTCTTCACCTGTTTGGGTTTCTGTCACTTCTGTTCCCAGAAACACTTTTATTGTCTTTTTTTTCAACTACTGTTCCATTTTGTAAAACTTTGTTGTATTTTTCTATTTGCTTGTGTTTTCTTAAGTTGTGGACGCTGTATTTATAATATGTAAAGCAAATACACTATTATACAGTACTTCACAAATTTACACCTCTCATAAAAGCAAAAAAATAAAAACAGATACAAATATGTCAAAGGTTTGTTTAAAACTAAAAACTTTTATTATTTATTTATTTGTAGAGCTTGCACACACTGATGGATTAACCATTACACAAACATAAACATTGATTTTGGTAATTACCAACACTGTTAATTTTAGGCCAACATCTTACAATTGGTTTGTAGTCTAATAAATTTGTTAAGCGTGCTATCACAGTGTGTTTCACTACTGTGGAAATCTTGTCTTGTCTGTTCGTGTGCTCAAATTAGATGTGAATTCTCGCCTATACTGGAAATCTTATTATTGCATTTTGATATTTTATACATATTATTGATGTTCAGCTATTTTCTTACTTATATGTAGTCTTGTGTCTGTTAGCAGAATCCATCACATCATTAAGGGGCTTAAGATTTCCTTCTAGATTTGAAGTAAATGCAAATACAGATGGATTTTTAATGATGTAGGCTTTTCCAAACTGAAAGAGGGAATGCAAATCAAAAAACTCAAACTGTCACTTTTAAATCTCTCAACACTCAAATCTAAGACGGCATACTGGGAGATCCTTAAGCAATGACAGCTTAAGAAATCAAAAAAAGGAATAATGTGTGTATGATAGCAGTGGTGTGAAGCTTATCTCCACTAGCCAGCAAAGTCTTTTTATCACTCTTTTTTAATTGCCTTGTTGCACGAACCCAGTGAAGCATACACATACTGTGTGCAAACATGTTGAAAGCAGTACTCCATCCAAGCCTATCCTTTAAGTATGAAGCTTCTCTGTATACTTGAAAGGTGCCTATCATGATGAAAAATTGTTATAATGTCCATGGAAACTTCTTCATCCACTACCGCAGCTTCATCCATATGCGCAGTTTGATCCTGTTTTCGCCAAAATCGGTCTGAAAAGCACAACCTCTATCTCATTTCTCCCAAGCAACCCAGTCAAAGCTCATACAGAAGTGTCCATTGGAGAACTGCAGTTCCCTCTTTTTCCATCATTAGATCTGCTTTTTCATTGCTGACTGCCTGGGCATGGCCAAACAGTTTGAGAAAAGGTGAATACACCAAAAAGCTTATTCATGCATAAACTGAAGGACACTTAATTTCCTTGACGTTCCTCTCTTGACATTGTTTAAAGCACTAAAATTTCATTCCTGTTGATAATTTATACTTCACATGAAAATATTGTTTATACCTTAAAATGTTTCTTCTTTTACAGCTCACTTGTCCTTGCAGCTTGCACTCCACAGTGGCAAGTTCTAATATTGGTCTTGTTAAGTGTACCGCTCTCAAAAAGAAAACTAAGTCTGAAGGAAAAAAGAAAAAGTGATTTTTATTGTAAGTATCCTCTCTCTACAATGTTAAAAATGTAACATCGATAAATGGCACGAGTGTTCAGTTAATAATGTTTGTCCATGACAGAGAAGCTTTGTTCTCGGTCACGAACCCTGAGAAGTTAGCTCCTCACCACACTCAGATACTGGCTTCTCTTCATTGGCTGCCTGTTAGGGTTGTGTTGTTGTGTTCAATTTATTTAGATCATGTAAACAACACACAGAAATTCACTTAGGAAAGTAAAGGAAAAAAAGAAAAAATACACAAAATGAAGCAAAACGCATTTCAGTACCGCTTCACCTACCCTTCGAAAAGATAGATATCGATACATATCGAAAATGAGTGAGAAGAAGTGCACACCTGTTTAATCCAAACCATTCCCCATAAGTTATCAGTTAATATTTATGTAGCTTAACTTCCACACAACAAAGTCAATACCTCCAGGTTTAAAAAGTTAATTGTACAATTCAAATTGTTGTGACATACCAAATTTCTAATCAGAGACATGAACTACTTTATGTTTGGACATTGTTGCAACTCCACAATCAAACTATTCCACAGTTTCTCTCCACGCACACAAACACAAAAACCGTTCCTGGTAGTTCACATATTTGCAGCTTTGAAATTGTAAAAACCTTTTCCTTAGATAGAAGGTCTTGAATAACTGGGTCCCACATTATGATAAAGCCCTATCACCCCAATAGAGCGCTTTCTCTCAGACTGCTGGTTTACTTGTGGTTCGTAGGACATTTAAAAGTAAAATGGAAGGCAGAGCCATCAACTTCTGTGGAAGCTGTTTGGATTTTGGACACAAATGCCCTCTCTCCTTTTAAGGTGAGGTTTGAAACTTTCCTTTTTGATAAAGCTTATAGTTTGGGCTGGATCAGATGACATTGAATCCTCCCTTAGTTACGCTGCAATACAGGTGTAGGGTGCTGAAGGGTTCCCATGATGCACTATGTTTCTTCTTCAATCGTTTCTTTTCACTCTGCATTTAATCATTAGTTATTACTAAACTCACTTTTGTTGTCCTGTATCCCTCTGCTCTTTTCTTTTTCTCTTCACCCCCAAATGGTTATGGCAAATAGCTGTCCCTCCCTGAGTCTGGTTGTGCCTGAGGTTTTTCGTGGAAGTTTTAGGATGTTAGGCTACAGTGAGAAGTTTTCCTTCCCACTGTAGCCTAACATCAATATGCAACATCGTTGGGGTTTTCTCTGTAATATTACAGGGTCTATATTATAAAGCTGTTGTAACTGATTGCAGTTGTAATTTAGTGCTATATTAATAAAATTACATTTAATTGAAATGACTTGGATGTGGTATGGAGGTGATTGGCATGTTGCTCTGCTATGTTGTTATTCAAGCCCAGGTTGCTTTGGCTGTGCCCTTCCACACATTGATATTTTTGGGTGAGGTGTTTCTCATCTTCCTTGTGAGAGTCCCAGATAGATTTGTTTCAGCTGACTAAACCAATCAAGAACTGTGAAAAAAAATGGTCAACAAATCATTTGGTTGTATTTCCAGTATTGTGGTAATGTGCCAAATGATGCTAAAAAAAAAAAAAAAAAAAAAAAAAAGAGGAAAAAAAAGAAAAACAAATCAGCATCTGCATAAAGCTTGTCAGCAGATTAAAGACTAAAGTTTTGGCTTTGGACTTGTAAAACACAAAGTACCAACCGCTTCCTGCACCAACAGATAACACTGTACCCCAAATCATCACAGACTGTGGAAACTTAACACTGGACTTCAGATGCATTGGATTTTGTGTCTCTCCACTGTTCTTAAAAATCTCAGATCTTGTTATCCAAATTAAATCAAAAATATTCTTTCACCTGAGGACTTGGGAACACTGAACAACAATCCAGTTCTTATCATCTTTAGTGTAGCTAAGATACTTCTAAGATTGTCTGACACAAGAGTGAGTTCTTATCAGGAATGTGGTGGTTGTAGCTCCTTTCATACAGCATTCTGTGAACAGTCAACCTTTTGAGCAATGACCTCTTGTGGCTCGCCCTCCTTGTGGAGGATGTCAGCGATTGTCATCTGACATGCTGAATTTCTGATTTTCATGAGCTATAAGCAGTAATAATCAAAAATTTTAAAAGGCCTAAAACATTGTAATTTTACTTATGTTTACCTTTGCAGATTATAAACTTTTTTTGATATGCTTTTACCTTGTTAGCATGCTAATAAGGTGAAAGCATATGGGAATGCACTCATTTTCTTGCAATATTAATACATTTTTATTCTCTGTGAAGCTATACCCAACAGATTATCGTGGTTAGCTTCAATCAACATAAAAGTACAAATTTTCTTTTTTACTTGTCTAATTTGGGAATACTATTAATACCTAGAAGAATAGCCAAGTTTCATTTAACAGATCAAGATCAAGATAAATGAAAGTGTTCTCAAAAATAAAATCAGTAAGATTAAAGTCCCTCCAGGCCACTAGTATCCCAACATCACTCTATTTTATATGCCCCCACCATCTCAAATAAAAGTATAATATCCTGAAATTGAACACATTTTGCAGTGCGTACCAGCAAATACCAGTTCAAATTGAACAAAATTAGAAAGAGTGGTGGTGCAAGTTTGCTAGATGGGATTCTGTACACCAATAGAGGTGAAACAGCTGCCTTGAAATGGATAAATGAGTTGACACAAAGGGACTGAAGAGAGTGACCTTGAGTTAATACACTTGCAGCAGTGAGCAGCAGACTTTGTTGTAGAAGTACTACAACAAAGAACGGGTCACGTACTGCTGTTTACTTTCACGGAAAAGCAAGAAAATCTTTGTTTAGATTAAGCTCCGAAAGAAGATATTATAAAAGCCACAATTAAAAAGCCAAATGATATTCATGTCTCAAACAATTTATGATACTCTGCCATCAGAAGTTACTGTCAGTGACAGTTTTGAGAGGTCCAGTGCTGCTCCGCTGCAGATTAAATTATCTTTGTCTCTGTTATCAAGCTGGCAGTACAGTGATGATAAAGAAGCAGGACATGCTTATACAGGAAGCAGAATATGAAAACAGAAAACTAATACTGCAAAGCAAAACTTTCTTTAAACTGTGTGTGTGAGAGAGTGCCTTTGTGATGCCTTTAAGACTTTAAAGGACCAAACATCATCTTTTTAAACTTGATTTACAGCCCACAGAAAAATCTACTTTAGAGCTTGAAATACATGTGAGTTTATAATATTGTTTCAGTCTAATGGCAGATCAGCAGTATTAGACAAAATGGAAGCGAAGCTTCTGTCCACCAGTTCAGAAGTTTTGGCGTGAGATATGTGAAGACTTATCAAAGTGTCTGAAATGTAACATTCCAACTTCTCCTTTAGTATGTTTGTTGGGCAGCTTAGATAATGTCACTACGGAAAAGAATATAGCCCATATGGTTTTCACTGCCCTATGCATAGCCAAGAAAACAGTCCTCATGAACTGGAAAAATAAAAATAATCTTAATTCTAACCAATATAGAAATTATCTATTAGATTACATTAGTCTTGATACAGCCTCTGCCACCACATCAGATCAATTGCTCTGGGCTCCTTTGATCAGCTCCATCACCTAGTGGGGGTGGGGGGCCATAGTTTGGTCCCACCTTCACTGTTGTGATTGGTGTGGGGGTAGGGACAGGCTTAGGGCGTCGGGGGGTTCCCCAGGAGCATCTTCCTTGGGGGGCTCAACCCGGGGTAGCGGTCATGGCCAATTAGGGGCTCTGTTGGCTCTTAGGTGACGGTTTCCTCGTGTCTGCGTGCAGCGGGGCTAGGGGAGGGTCTGTGCTGACGGACGTGGGTTACTGACCTGGTAGCCTGGCTGCCCCTGGGTGGGTCCGGGATGGGCGTGAGGTTCTGGGGGCGCTCCGTCTCTGGGCTGGGGCCCTGGCTGGGCCTCAGGGGCTTGGGTCCTGGTTGGTGTGTTGCCGAGGTTGTGGGCGGGTGGGTGTATGGGGGCCCGGCCCTGGCGCGGGGTGCCGCCGGTGCATCGAGCCACCTGGGGGGCTCTTCAACTGGTGGGGGAGGTTGTCACATCTTGCAGGAGCTTTCCTCTCTTCAGGAACTCTCTCTGCAGGAGGGGGAGATACAGGAGTGGTGGAGGAAGATCTCAGCCTGGGCGTCTATTGTCTTGTGTAGTCTGGAAGATGAGTGGATGATGGGGTGGGTGCAGTTTTCTCTGTGGTGGGGTCGGGTGAATTGTCCCGGGCTCTGTGGGGCCGGGGGGCGCTGCTGCACTGGGCCCCGGTCCGGATGGGCCTGGGCCCCCTTTCCCTGGCGGGTTGCACAGCATGGGGGTGCCTACTGGGGTCAGCGGGGGAGCTGGCCCCAGGGAGGGGTCACTTGCCCCTCCCTTCCTTCCCTCCCCATCTCCAGCGGCCTCCCTCTTCCCGCTCCACCACAATCACCCACACATGCAGGGCCTTGGGGTAGGGGTGTGTCACCAGGGTGCAGAGGAGACATCCCCCCCCTCTGTCCCCTTCTGGCTGCCTCTGCCTCAATTTTATCCCACAACTTAGACATTCACATTACTCACACTCTCATTACACATACATATAGGATCTTGGAGGTGGGCACGCTACACGGATTCCAAACTACCATCAGGGTGTACACCTCACCCCTGGCGTCGTTGCCCACCTCTCAATTTTAAATACATGTAGACATTGAGGGCTAGCAGGAGGGGCTATATGCTTACCTGCTGCTCTGGCAGGTGGCTCCATGCCCTCCTGGGTTTTAAATGCACCTTAGAACACACATGCATCAACAGTACATATGAGCGGGTGGAGGGAGGTTTGGAGTCTTCCTACACCCCCGTTCTCTGCGGCCTGCTGGAGCAGGGGGGCTAGGAGGAGGAGTTGGCCGTCCGACTGGGGTCTGGTGTATGGGGCCTCCCTGCTGCTGCGGAGTCGGGGCGGTCTGCTTCTCCCCACCGCAGGGAAAAGGGTTACACCACCTGAGTCTGGGTGCAGTTTCCCCCTCCAGGGGCAAGGGTACCTAGACTCGGGGCTTAGAGTACGCTTGGGGAGTGTGATTGTGTGTACAGCGTCTCTCTATGTCTGTCTCCACGTTGGGTGAGTGTTGAGCAATTGTATATGAGAGCATGAGGGTGGGAATAGATGTTTGTATCTGTGTGTGCCTGTTTGTCTGTGTCTATATGTCAGGTTGGGTATCAGACGCCACCTCTCTGAGGACATCTCAGGCCCTCCAAGGTTTGGAGGCCCATCTCCCCCCACCACTTCCCCTGCCGGTGGCGGACGCCCTCAGACATCGGTGCGTTGGTGGTTCTCTGTCTCCGGGGGTGGGCGCCCAGGTACCCACCGGCTCACTCCTTGGCGGCTGCTTATTGGGGCCTGGAGCCTGGGGCTCGCTCGGGCCACTTTGGGGATGGGGTGCCCTCGGCCTCACGGCCCGGGGCTCGGCCACTCAGGCACAGCTGGCTGCCGGCGGAGCTCACGGGCACGTCACTGCAACCCCCCCTGGCTTCTGCTCCGCGGCTGCTGAGTGACCCCTCATCTGGGACTCTCCTCAGCTCTTTCTGGGATAGTGGCGCGGCTGCCCCTCTGTTGGTCTTCCTTGGTCTCTTGTGTTCTGGGGGCCTCTGGATGTCTGGAGTCTTGATCTCCTCCATACCTGCTTCATGCCCTGGAGGTCGGGGCAGTGGCCCCCCACACCCTCTAGCAGATCATTACATGAAGGAACCTTTTAAAAACAAGCGCGTTCATGCTCACAGGTGTACACACGGGTGATCACACACACAAATTACACCCTTTTTGGCTCCTACCTCAAAGCACACTGTGCGCTGTCGATCTCACGTGCTGCACAATAATGTTTAATATTTAGTATTTACTGTCATATTCTCATATATCATTGTGATCTTGTTTATTACTCTCGTTTTCTTCTGCTTGCTTTCTTTTTTCTTTCTCAACAGGTGATCCAGGTGATCGATATATGTATTTTTTGTCTGCTTATTCTGTTGGTTTTTGTTTTTTGCCCTTTTTCCCCGTCCCTCTTCTCAGGTTTTTTTCTTTCCCTCTTTCTTTCTCCACATTCTCTCCTCCAGTCAAGTCTGTCCCGTATTCAGCAAGTGAAAATAAAATAAACAATAAAAAGTTGAATCAAATGGACCATTACGGCAAGGCTGGGATGGTCCATTTGGTAAAGTAAATCCGTTGGGCATCTTTCTTCGCCTTTAGACAATAATTCTGATGGCAAAAGAACCAAACGGGACAGGTTAAAAAAAAACAAAAAAAAACAACAAAAAAAAAAAAACAAAATGGAAGCGAAGCGAACGAGGGGAGAGAGGGTAATTATATTATTTTTGTATAGATAATGTGAAATAGACAAAAATCAATATGCAACTGTATGAAATGATAGAAGGAATAAGTAAACTTCATTTATTTTATCACATTTCAGCTGGCAAATCATTTCTGCTGGGCAACAAAGTTGGTTAAAAAAAAAAAAAAACGTGTTTCAAGGATACAGTGAGCGGTGTGATAAATGACTAAGAACTGGAAATCATGGACTAGTCTGAATGCAAATTGATGTTCTTCCAGCTAATCAATGCTCATTTTCTTCACTAGATGGATGGACTGCCCAGCAGTGCAAAAATGATTTTATCTGGTGGTAAACTAGAGAGTCTGATATCTCTTAAAAACACATGCTTTTATACACAGGATGATATTTTTTTTAAAACAGGTCATTTATCCGAATTCATGCAAGTCATAAGTCATGCAAAGTTAATTATCAAACAAATTACAGTAGAGTAAAATTTAAATTGTTTTTTTGTTTGTTTTTTGCTTTTTTCGGTTTGTTTATTTTTGTTTTGCCTGAACCATGTCGCTGATAACACCAGCACCATCATTTTATTTATTTATTTTTTTTAATGGTGAATATATTTTCTTACCTCACTAAGCAATGCCATTACATGTCTGCATGCTATACGCTTCATTTTTAGTTATCATCCGATACAAGTTGTGGTTTTAAACTCAATAAGCTACAAATTGTTCCTGAAATTTGCATATTGGGATACCTGATAAACAAAATAGAGGTTATTTTCTGCTGCGCAAATTATTGTTGTTCTGATAATACTGAACAACACTGACTATTTGCTAGTTGTGTAAGATTTGTTCTTCAGTGTCATGATTGATTTTTGAATAAAAATATAGTCAGCTTAGTCTTTGTTCATATATCCAGTCAAATATAGATCTTCATGAACTGCAGTTAACAGTTAGTAAAGTTACATAACTTGTTTCTCACATACTCTTTTATTAGGTGTATTCACTTTTAGATAATTACCTAATTACTGTTTTTTGGTTAGCTAAAAGCAGTTAGCTTTTCACCAAATTTTAATATAAAGAGCTGTTTATTGTTTATTATATGCTGTAATTTTAAGGGAATGGACACTTTATTTTGATTTGATTTTATTTTGTCCTGGATTCAAAGTACTATTTGCATCAAGTGCTTAGAGGAAAATCTAAGAGGAATAGAGTTCCATACCCCTGCCATTCTGTACTGAAACAGGAAAAAAAACAAGGTTATTGGAGCTGAAGCAATGGATAGACCCATTTCATTTATGTTGGTCTGAATGATCTGACATTTTTCACAAGGTTTGAAGTTTCTTTTTTTAACAAGCCCATGTGCTTTCCCCAATAATTCAATTCAATTCAATGTTTTTTATACAGCACCAAATCACAACAACAGTTGCCTCAAGGTGCTTTATATTTTAAGGTAGACCCTACAATAATACATAAAGAGAAAAGCCCAACAATCATATGACCCCCTATGAGCAAGCACTTTGGCGACAGTGGGAAGGAAAAACTCCCTTTTAACAGGAAGAAACCTCCAGCAGAACCAGGCTCAGGGAGGGGCGGCCACCTGCCGTGACTGGTTGGGGGTGAGTACTATTGATAAAAGTCCTGTTTGTGCTTTGCAAAATAAAATCAAATAAAACACTATATACGTGTGCTTTCAAGTAGTAGGTGGCAAAGAACTACTTTCATCTGAAAAAAAAAATGTTAATGAAAAAAGTAATTAGCAGGAAGTTGTTATAATCCCAAAGAAGGCAACACAATACATGCTAGGGTTTTTAATCAAGGCGCTGCATCAATAAACACGTTTTATGATAAGAAAGTTCATGGATTTGTATTAAAGGTTGTTAAAATACTCTATCTGAAGTTTATCAGCTCTGGCAGTTGCCATACCAACAGCTTTTTTGGGTGATGCTCAGGGGTTAATCAATACTACTGATTAAATCAACAGTTTTTCCAAAGTAAAGTCTACTTTTATCACTGCATCTCATGTAAACAAATGATTAATGTCATGTAAATAATATGGCACCTTTGGCAAATTGTGTGGTATGCAGCCATGATAATATTAAAAAATAAGATTTGAAAGGTTGTGGTAAGCTATGTACTAACATAAACCGTGCGAGAGGTCTTTAACCTATTTTGTCATTTCATGTTTTGGTACACACAGGTCATTTCTGTCCCTGTGTGGGGCTAACTTTATGTGGTCTGTGCTAGCATTGTAACAAATAAAACAAAAACAATTTCTCTTATATCGGCTGGTGAAAATGAATATTGTTGCACAATTTAACCTGTTTAGCTGTACATGGTAATATACAGCTTAAATTAGTTGTTTGAAGTTTTATTACCATCAAATTTGTTTAAACTATTGATTCAACACTTCTACAGTGAGTGTAAAAATGCTAAAAAGGCATAGAATGTATGGATACATATAAGACTTACTGCTTACTACTACGTACTGTTTATACATGCAGGTTTACCCTTCTTTGTTTGTTTCACAAGATAGATTTTTATATTTAACCAGGAGAAAAAGACATTTCATTTTCAGTGAGGCTAAAAGTTTTGGAAATGAAAGTTATGAGAGAAAGTAATCTAGAATAGCTTCTATAATCAAAGAGGCAATTTTGTTCCATTCCATGGTGCCACTGCTTCTGAAGAGAATTTAATCTGAAATTAGATAGAAAGCAACACTCTCCATCAAACCACTTGCAAGCCCTCCTCACCACCATTTTAATTAATGCGCGAGTTGTTTGTGTTCTTCCTTAGAGACTTAGTGTCAGAGGGTGATACTAGTAAGAGCAAATGTGTGAAACAATCAAAAGCATTGTGTAAATATGCAGAGAATAGGAATAAATAAGCTGTGATGATGTCAAAATATTTTAACAGATTTTGTTAGGTGTTTTTATTAAGTAGTATGCAGCACAGTATATGTGTCAGTTTACACATATAAGAATTACGGTGTAGCCATTGAAACTTATTCAATGCAGTAAATATAATTAACAAAAGAAGCACTTCTTTAAGGGTTGAGAAGTTTATTATATAAAGATAGCAAAAAGTCAGACATTGACTTCTTGGTAATGCTTTGCCCACTCAAATCTTTTCCTTTTTTTAAAATCTATTTTATTTACTTTCTATAATCATATCACACACATACAGCAGCACAGGAACAAGCTCTGAGCACAAGATCCATGGAGGCTGGGGTCTATCACACCAGGCAAGACCCCAGGTGCAGCCTGTGTAAACCCTGACGCAATCCAGCACATAACAGCAGGTGTAAGATGCTAGCAGGCAGGGCATACGTGGAATGCCATAACCAAGTAGCTGGCATAGTGTCCAGGAACATCTGTTCCAAGTATGGCCTGGAAGTCCCAAGGTCAAAATGGGACATGTTCCCAAGGGTGGTGGAGAATGACCGAGCTAAGATCCTGTGGGACTTCAAGATACAGACGGGCAAAATGGTGATAGCTAACCAACTGGACATAGTGGTGGTAGACAAATAGAAGAAGGCGGCTGTAGTGATAGATGTAGCGATACTGAATGACAGCTACATCAGGAAGAAGGAACACGAGAAGCTAGAGAAGTCCCAAGGGCTCAGAGAAGAGCTGGAGAAGATGTGGAGGGTGAATAATAATAATAATGTGTATGTGTTAGTCCCCTTAGGGAAATTACTCCTCTGGATTTAACCCATTCACCCAGTGAAGCAGTGGGCAGCCACCAATACAGCGCCCGGGGAGCAGTGTGTAGGGATGGTACCTTGCTCAGGGGTACCTCAGGGTAGCCGTTCAGTGGAGTCGAACCCCCGACCTTAGGGCAACCACTCTACCTACTGAGCTATCCCTGCCTGCTGTGATCCCAGTGGTATTTGGAGCACTAGGTGCAGTGACTCCCAAGCTAGGCGAGTGGCTCCAGCAGATCCCAGGAACAACATCGGAGATCTCTGTCCAGAAGAGCTCAGTCCTAGGAACAACTAAGGTACTGGACAGGACCCTCAAGCTCCCAGGCCTCTGGTAGAGGACCCGAGCTTGAAGACCGCCCGCAGGGGTGAGAGGAGAATTTTTTTTTTATATTACATATTTTAGCATTCCTTGGAAAGCTTGGCTTAGTGGACATAAATATGGGATATTCAAAAACTAAAGACTTTGTTGATGTCTGAATTTCATTGGTAGCACCATGAAATTCCTATTCAAGGTTTTTAAGTGTGGGGTCTTTACAATATTGGATGGATTGATAGAAAATCTGGAACAGGCATTCATGCAGCTTAGAGGCTGAACCTCTTGACTTTCCTGATCTCCTGTTGTTAGCTAGTACCATGGTGTAGTACAAATATTATTTTTCCAGTGACAACATTGCTCACTAGTGTTTATATTATCCCCATCTGATTCTTGAGCTTAATGCTAATTACTAAATACTAGTATGTCAGCATGCTGAATAATAGCATTGTAATTGGGAAGCATGGTAGTTGATGGTATTAGTGTTTAGCTATGAGTACAAAGCCATGTTGTTTTATATTTGTAGCCAAGCAAACACATGGACAATAAAGGATGCATGTAAGGTTTAAGAGAGATGACTATAACCTCAGCAGACTAAATTCCATAATATGGCAGATGATTACTGAAAGGAAGTCATTAGGGATGCTGGATTTGCTGCTTTGACACTGACGAGCTGGCACCAGAAGGTTCGAGAGTCAGAGTTGTCTACATGGTCTGAGTCTCACTGGAGCCAAACTCACCACTGGCAACTACTGGTTTTACAGGTTTCCAAAATCAGCATCTGTGGCTGCCCACCTCTCCACTGAGGAAGAATTTGTCATGGATGATTACCTTAGTGACAGTGTTATCAGGCATTACTCCACCCAGAAGTCTCTTCTTCCTCCAAATAATCAAAATCCATTTCTCACACACATATCGCACAGTGACACATCTCTAGCACACTGGGTGATTTCTTCCTCCCCAGAGAGGCTCAGTGCAGGAGAGAGTGAAGGGTTTCATGTGGGCTTAGCCCCTCGGGGACGCAGTCCCCCTAATCTCCCATGATCACAGACAGCAGAACAACTTCCATGAACCTAAAAAGGTTTCCTCAGTTATTTGTTTCTTCTTGTTGTCTTGTGTTGTTTCGTGTTACATTTTCAATTGACTGCACACTTGCTGTTAACGTCGTTTACACCTCCGCACACTGTCATTCGCGTTCTGTGTTTTTGGACAGTTATAAAAATGGAAAACAACTTCTGCTCCAATGATAAGACGTGTAAAACAGCTTGGGATCCTTTCAGCTTTATGTGAAAAATACACCATCTTATCTGCACTATTAATATTCAAATCTGCAATTCTTGTTACTCAAATACACAGATTTTATCACTTGAAAGAATAGGATTTTTAAAAGGAAAACATCGCAAACACATTATCATATATGAATTTTAGCTTTTCCTCTGAGAATTCAGATGTGAAGAAAAGTACATAGAGCTAAAAAATCGAACGTATGTATAGCAACTTTTTTTTTTTTTTTTAAAGCCGTTTCACACAGAATGCTTTTATTTTGATGTAATTATAGGAAGAGCATTTTAGACTTATTCCTATTTCATTTTCTTACTTTGTATACCTGGAGCCTATCCAGCTGGTTCTAATTGGTAACATGTGTATACTGAATATTTAAAAGCTAATTGTGTTGATGTCTTACAGTTTGAGAGAGCCTGTTTCCACAGCTTTGATCTACCTGAGCTATGCAGACTTTTCAAAGCCTGGTCTGGTCTGTAAAGGATGTAGAATGAACCAGGTGGAAATGTGTTAATTATGAATTCCTTTCACCACAGGAGGGTGATCTCTCTCCGCGACCTCTCTATCACAGCAGCTGTTGGCCCTTTGCAGCCACTTTTCAGGGGTCAGGGTTGTCCGTGTGCTGCCACTGAATATGATGAAGTGTTTGTGACAGGTAAGACACATTTTTGTTTTGACAGTTTTGGCGGATGTGTTAATTAGGGACTTTCTCAAATACCACGGATAACACAGCAAAATAGTAAGATGTTACCCGTGACATTTAAGTGTCAAAGTCCAATAATCATTTTATACAATGCATGACATTTTGACAGGATTCAGTATTTGAATGGCAGCCACTCCACTCCCACAGTATATGTGCCACTCTGCTAATTAGGTCTTTACATCTGTAAATGTATCTTTTGACATCTCCCCTTCATGTCTGCACCATACCCAACCTTTCTGACTTCTAAAAGTCATGCAATATGAACTGAAAGAATGCAATCTATTGTGCATCCTCCACTGTTTAAAGTTGCCAGGCTCTTTTGAAGTCACCTCTCTTCTTTGCTTTGCTGAGTAAGCACCTCTGAAGGTAGTGAGTAAATAACAGCTTTGAATTAAACCTAATTAACCCTTTTTCTCTGAACTCACATCACCTTAGGTGTGTGTGTCAGCCTTCTGGTTTCATCTGCCCTCCAAACTGGAGCTGTAGAGATTGGATTTTAGAAAACATTAAAGAGTGTAGGGACTGCCTTGGCTAATCAAGCTAGCTAATAACAGAGTCCATTCTGATAACAGAGTTTTCGATCTTCCCTGAAATCTTTCAGTTGCAATTTAAAGGTCACAAAGGCTGGTTAAGAAAGCTAGAAGTATAAATCAATATAAACAATATCCCGTGTCATTTCAAAGTGATCTACTATCATTTTGACAAACAGTCTATCAGGCTTACGGTGTCATGTTTTGTGCTAACCTGCCAACCAGTAAGATGGTTTTAACCCATGAAGCTTTGGGTGATTTTAGTTCTTAGTGAATTCAAAGATGCTGACTGTTGCAGTGAATTATGAATCCAACTTGTCTGGAAACTTCCTATTATGTTTCTGAATCAGTGCTACATGACAGTTTGCAGTATGCATCATGCAGGTTTAGAGTTCATATAAGCTTTCTTGAAAATTATGTGTTCGTAGAGTTTACTGTATGTTTTTCTTGGCAAGAAAAGTGCAGTGACTCTCCCATATAATTACAGGCTCGTCACATCATTACTCCAGTAACTTTATCATGTACTATATGTTTATCTTCATCTTTCCCATTCTTCTGTGGGGCATACAGAGCAATTCAACTCTTCCTCTGTCAGAAACATGCCAGATGTGATTTGTATGGTAGCCGTGTGTTGGTTCCAGTGGTTTAGAAGCATATTCTGATTCTGATGTATTTCAGGATGCACAACGGAGTTGTGGTACGAATGACAAAATTTCACGTTGTTGCATCATATAAAACCTCAGCTGTAGAGAATACAGTTATGTTTTTGCACATACCAGACCAAATTCCACAAGTGAGCTAACGTAGCTCGCAAGTATAGCTGTAGTTGTCTTCACGTCTTTTCTTTTGCAATAAATTCTTATGGACTTGTGTGTACACAAACAGATGCACACAAAGACACATACTTACATATGTGCATATTGCATATGTATCACCTTCCGTGCAGAGTTAAAGACAGTAGCAGCACAAAGTTTGTATTGAGGTCAACTCTATTTAGAGTGCAGACAGCCAGACTCCTGGAAGCGGCAGCAAAAACGACAGAGTGAAACACAGGAGCGGCGAGGGAGAGGTGCCTGGTAACCTGAAACCGGGCAATCGTGGAAGTCGCAACACTGACAGGCATGCGTGCATTTAGGCTTACATAGATTCATGTATGTGTGTGTGGACAGCCCAGCTTCTAAATTAGAATTTTCCAAATCCATCTGTGACAGGAATGCGGCAGACATGTATTTTCGGTGGCTAACCAGAAGGGTACAAAATGCCACTAGTTAAAAAAAGACCCAGATACATAGGGAGAAAAAATTTAAAAAATTATTGGAATTGGAATTAAAAGGCTGGTAAAAAGGGTAGATAAAACTGTGGATTATGCTGGAGTAAAATCTATTAAATATTATATTTAATTGTTTCTTTGCCAATTCAAAAATGCTGCAAATGAGACACCACCTACAGTCCATAGGCTTTATTTTTTTTTAGCTCATTTTTTATATATTTATAATATTAAAATCTAATGAGCTAACAAAAAAATATTTTTATGATCTTATACCTCTCTGTTAGTTTTCATACAATATCATCACAAGCTCTTCCTGCGTGATGAGAAGAGGTCCATATATGTACTTCTTGAAGGTTCTTATCTACATTATGACATCATCATGTTGCCTATCAACCACATGCGAATGGGCTCAAGTTTTTAGCACTAATGCACCTATAATACCTGTGAAAACCATTGTGCCATTTTCATTTCACTGCAATAACATTTAAACAACATCCACAAAACTTAAATTGTGCTTGCTATATTATAACATCATCATGTTGCCTAGCAACCCTTACCAACAGGCTAAAATGATCCATGTATGCATCTATAACACTTTGGAAAAGCAACTATTTTATTTAAAGACAAGACCATCTAACATGCCTCACATATAACAGTATCAACACATCATTTGACTCTTCAACATATGAAGTCCAGTGTACTACATTTAGGCACTGTAGTATGGGCATGTAGTGGTTAAAACCTGAAAGACATTGTTGCATTCGTTTCATAGTTACTCTGGTGACATTTAAAAAAAAAATACAGCAGCAGTAGTAAAAATATCCTGAAAGACAAATCCATATTATATGGAAAAAGGTGAAATAAAGAATACAAAAAGAAAGTGAAGTGTGAAGTATTATGGTTGAACTGTGTGTTTTATCTGTGCTCACTATGCATCATTGTGTGTGTGAGGATTTTAAGTGTGTAGGCAGAGGCAGAGTTCAGCAGATGGCAGAGTTCACTTGGGTAACGCACAGGAAAAGAAGTTATTTTTGAGCCTTGAGATGAAGCCTATATGGTCTTACGTTGTAATAGTCGTTGTTTGTTTGTTTGTTTTTTTTGCTGTCGTTGTTGTTTTTGTTATTATTTGTTTGTGCTCACATCATTGGCACAGCATGATATGTTATTTTGTAGTGTGCACTAGTACTCAACTGTACTAGACAGTCCAAGTGAGTATCCCTTCAACAGCCCTAAAATGAATTGTTTCTAATCAGAAAAACTTTGCTTTAATGTAGTAAGTCTGACCGCGCTTCAATGCCGTAAGTTAGATTACACATTGATAAGTTTCAAATCTCAATAGAAATAAAAACTTGAAACTTTTCAGTGCTACATACTAAATAATAACGGTGCTTTTTTAATGTATAATATTTATTCCACTTCCTTTACTTTTATTCACAATGATAAAAATCACCTTGTATGTGAAAAAAATCGTTCCTCCAGGAGTAGAGAACTTGTATAAATGTGGGCTGTGGTCTTTTGACAGTCTCATTATATTACGGCTGTAAATTATGTTTTTCTAAGAAGTTATTTGAGAGGTATGAATTAAAGTGTCAACGAAGAGGGAAATTAGATTTGAGATATGGGGATAAAAAAAGGAGCCATCCAACCATGTGGCAGACATGTCAATATGCTAACCAGCAGTTCAAACTTACACAGTGAGAGCATACTCTATAGTGCAGATTTATAATTAGTTGATACCAAAGTTACTAAAACTAAACTAAAAACTAAAGCTAGATGTGAAAAAAACCCAAACTGTGTAGTAACTGTGGTTGATTACAGAACCCGTGTAACTAAGAAAAATACATCTAAATAAAATAAAATAAATACATGAATAAATAAAGTAAAGAAATACAAGAGTGGGGTTTGAGTTTGCTCTTCGTGTGCTTGGATTTCGTTTTGTCTCTGATGAGTAGAGGGCCATAAATGCTCCCAACGTGCAGTTTCAAATCTACGGATGATGATTGATTTAATTAGGAGTAATGGACCGACCGCCAATTATCATATTGAATGGGGTATGATCTGAATTAATGTACTGTAAAATAACATATTCCTCATTGCGAAATTTTCAGCATGTAATTGAAAATAGGAAGCAAAGTTACAAGAGTCAAAAGATAATTACTTTGTAGAAAAGCATATTTTTGGACACTGTAAAGACTGTCATTTCCAACAATCAAAAATTCTGCCGGAAATCAGGACAATTAGATTTCAGTGATGATTTGAGACGTGACTTGATTTCAGTTCTTGTTCAGGAAGAAAACACAAAAGTGAGAAGTAGGATGTTGAGCCATCACGACATTTTTGTCTTTGCCTCACTCTATCCTTATTGAACTTTGGCTGAGAAATGGAAAAAATATGGAGTGTTTGTGGATGTAGAGATGAAGTGTGTTCAGTGACAATAGCTTTCAGAAATGAGCCCATGTAGCGTTTTCCACCAGAGAATCATGTGCTTCAGTGCTGCCTGGAGGTCTGAATATCACAGTCATTCAATATTAATTAGAGAGATCTCAGAAATCTCTCCCAAAATGTTACTCTTCTACTCTTAATTCTTGAAAATGCGCAGATTGTTGACTCACTTCTTTCCTTCACAAAACTCAGATACACTACTGCACTCAACAGGAAGGGCCAGAGTTGTCTCCGTTTTCTGAGGCAGCAGAGGTCTTTCAACATCTGTACGACAATGCCAGTGCCATCCTCTGTGCTGTTGCATGCAGGGGCAGCAGGTTGAGGGTCACAGATGCCAACAGACTCAATAAACTGATCCGCAAGGCCAGTAATGTTGTGGGATGGAGCTAGACTCCGTGGTGGTGTTTGAGAGGCGGATGTTGTCCAAGATAAGGACAATGCTGGATAATGCCTCTCACCCGCTCCATGATGTGCTGGCTAGTCACAGGAGCACATTCAGTGAGACACTGAGATTACCAAAAAGTACCACTGAATGACACAGGAAATCATTCCTGCCCATCTCCCTCTACAACTCCTCCATATAATACACTGTGCACACTGCAATAGTTACACCCGTGGCACATGCTCTACAGTAAAATATCAAATGACAAAGTTTCACAGTTTAGAGTTTAATGTCAATCATATATTTCACCTGTGTAATATTCTTGATATTTATAATTGAGCGATTTATATATATTAGAGCCATTTCTCAAATTTGTAAACTTTGTAATATATCATATTATTTAATTAGCTCAGTCTGTTACTGTTACTGTCTTGGAGCAACTGTAACCCACGTAACTTCCTTACGGATTATTAAAGTATTCTGATAATCAGTTTTGAGACATTTCATTGTTGTATTTGCATTGTAAGAAAAGATGAGACACGTGAGACATGCAGATTAAAGCGATTTGCAACTCCAGTGGTTAGTCCTAGGCTGTCCTAGTCCCCCCACAGCGGGAATGTCCTTCCCATGCCTCAGGTCCTCTTGCTTCCACCACACTTAACCTAACACATGTTAGGTTAAGTGTGATTCTAAATTGGCTTTGGGTGTGGTTGTCTGTCTCTATACAGTATGTTAGCCCTCCAATAAAGTGGTGACCTATCCATAGTGTGCCCCATATTTGGCATAAGACCATACACACGTGAGACTCCTATATGTATGTGAATGATTCAGTCTAGCATAATGCTAGCATATAGATGAAGGAGTGAATTGCACATAAAGTGCCAACCTTCAAAAGAACAATAAAAGTTGACAAATTAATAATTTTACAATTTAGACTATTTCTGATCTGTTGGACAAACATGTTGGAAGACAGTCCAAAGGTAAAAGTGAGATATCTGATCCGATCTTGGTGTGAGTAACAAAGCTGTCTGTGTAAGTTAATGGAAACAGGTTAGCATTTAACAGGAATACATTAAGAACTCTATGCTCTACAGCTGTAATCGTATACAAGCTGTCGTGCTAATATTTGTTATTTCAGTAGCTATAAATATACCAAGAAAGGTAATAGTAATGTTGATAAATGTAATTTAACTGAGTAACTGATCCACTCATTCACCTTCATATTTTGCATGCATTTTTAAATCTTGCTCAGAGCATAGTAAATGAATCTTTAAGTATCTTTAAATATACATAATTTAGGTATTTTAACTGTGTATGAGACATTTGTGGAATAAAAGACAACTTATCATTTGCAGCTGGTCTCACACACCAGCAGCTATGACAAAATGGGACTTTTTGATTTTCCCAGAATGATAGTGGTGATGAAACCAGTGATGAATGCCATTTCTAACAGAAAAAATGAAAAACAAATTTGTCTATGCAACAGAATGTGTGTGGGTTTATTTTTGTAAATATAAGAAAGATTTACTATAGCTTGATTAATCACTCTTAAATAAATGTTATTGTGCATGTTTTTATCTAATTTAATAAGATTAAAATGTGTATTTTCTAATAAACATACCGTGCTCCTAATGACAGTGTCAGAGAGCAATAAATGTTCAAAAAGCGTGGTTACATTTAGCACACTCAGACCGAAAGGGTCTGTTGTGCAACCTGTAGAAACATGTAGCACGTGTGCACACAGGCTGAAGATGCTTACCAACATTTCACTGGAACAGTTATATTATCTGTATATTATCTGAACTTCCATTCATAGTTTCTAGCTAATAACTAACTGTGTAGCTATAGATGTGTTCAGCAATTTATTCTGAAATTATAAAAGCGTCAATTAACGGTTTAAATAATCAGTTTCAACATTAAGGTTTCAGTTGGACCGGTTTAATAAACACCAGCTTATCATTTAATGTCATATTTTGTCAGAAAAATCTTTGACACTAATATTTCTTATGTGCGTCTTCTTATTAAATTAATAAATAAATACTGAATCAATAAGCAGCATTGGTAACAGTAGTGCGATTAAAATCTTCACAACAGCCTTCAATAATGGATGTTCTTTTTGCTACTTACCGAACAGAGAAAATGCCTGAATGTTCCATTTTCAGACAGACATAATGTAACTGATGTGACATTTGAATAACAGTTCTCTTTCTTCCTTTTGTACCCACAGAATTTCCTTCCTTTCGATATTAATTTGAATTCAGCTATTCAAGGACTTTGTCAGGGATCAATGTGGCATTTAATTCCTAATGAAACTCTGTAATTGTCGAAATGAAGATTGAAGAATTAGCCCTAATAATGGCATGCCTTTCTTTGGATTCTATTGTCTTAGTTCTTTGTAATCACATTGGTTACTTACAAGACAAATCCATATTCTACTGTCTGCCCCATATGGTTCTCTTAATTCTCATTATGACACACTGTCTTCTCAATTAGCACGTTTGATTCATTCGAGTAACCTTATTTAAAGAGTGGATTATAGAACAAAATCTATCACAGTATTCCCAGGATTATGTGCAGTGTTGAGTAGAGAACACTCAATCTTGAGCCTCATGAGGAGTCCTTAAGTCTTTTATGCAACAATCCTGAAGAACTGAGTTGGATTTTTCATGAACTGTTTGTCAAGTTTAATGTTTTCTTTTTACAGGAGATGGATAATATGTATTATGGCAATGTATTAGTGATGTACAAGTATGTGGTTTCCTCGTCTCTTAGATAGGAATGGAACAGGAGTGACTCTGGGATGTTTTTGTTTGTTGGTTTGTCTGAACAAAAATGAAAAATGGAAGGAATTTTAAGTAACCATTAACTTTGACCTGTCCCTTGTGTTTTTACGTCATGATAAACTTATATGATCCTTTATTTTACTTTCAGTAATTAGTAGTATGAGGTTTTCAGTTCGTATATATAGATTAAATATTACCTTAGATTTTCTGATACCCAGTGTCTCCAAAGTCTCAAAATCTCTGCAAGATCATTCATAAAGAACAGATTTGTTGGCATCATAAGGCCGCTCATCTTGGTAAACATGGGAACAAATGCAAGAGTTTCCAGCCTCTGTGAACACAGACATGGAGCTCCTCAATCTGCTGGTCTTCTTTGTTCTCTTTTTATAAGCTGATAGTTAACAAAAAATAAATAAAAATAAATCCTAAGACTGTTTTTGTGCCATTGCAATAACTTTTTATTGCTGATAGCTCGTATTGAAGATGGACCTTTAATAGCTACTATATGCTATGTAAAGTCATTTGACCTTGATGTTTGATCAAACAAAAATTATGAATCGTTATCATTTATTGCAGCTTTTCTTTCTTTTTTTTCATTTTCCATGGGTGACATGTCCCACAGCCTTGTGTTAGCATGTGTTAGCAAACTGTGATTTGTTTCCCCTCTTTGCGTAGTTTGTTTGTGCAGAGGTGAACCCTGTGTCCAAATTCCTTTGAAGGAGGTGGTCTAGGTCCAGTTCCAAGCTAATTCGAGTTATTCATTTTTGAGGACAACATGATCTAACCTCAATCTGACCCAACTGCCAAGTGTGCTCTGTAGGTTTGAAGTAAATGCCTTTTGATAGCCACATATGCTTTGCATTCTGGAGTGCAGCAGATTTCCATAGAGATGCAGAAGTGAAAAAAATGAATGTTAGGAGTAAATTCTCCATGTTATACACTAGTTGAGAACATTGCGCCATGTTCCTGTATTTATTTTTGTTGCTGTCACCACAGACGGAGCTGGCCAAAAACAGACCGTACGTGAATTGTAGTAACACGTTACGGTTAGCTTGGAGCTTTTTCTGCATGAAGAGAAACCAAACCATCAGAAGAGTAGATGCATTACAGATGAGAAAATGCTCTTTGCCATGTTAGAGAGCTAAATTTGAATGAACTCAGATGGTCGTTCATATTAAAAGGAGAACATAAAAAAGTACTTCCTTGGTAACAGTCAGGTAGATTTGCTTTTTAACATTTAACTTTTGGCTCTAGGAAGATTGTGAATATTCGCTTGGTTGAACATAAAAGGCGCCTGCTATTACAGTGTATTTATTAACATATATGGAGTTCACAAAAGATTCTTGCAAAGAACTATACCAGATGTTCATGTTTTATCCACAGATGTTGTCCTGGGGACTGATCTATATTGTCTCAGTAATAACAACTTGAGCAGAGGTAAGACATGTTATTCTGATCGGAGACGTGATAGAGTCTGGACCTCCAGAGCTCTGTTAGCAGGAACAGGTACTCAGGCAGTTTTTCCCCAATATGTCTGGTTCCAACATAAGCAAACTGCTAAACCCAGGACAAATAACCTACAGAGACTGTAAACACACTCGCAATACATTAAAAACATGAACGCTCTGTGTACCCTCAACTGCATACGTTAGAATTTGCATCATGGAAAGAATGTTACAGTGCACTTTTTTTTAATCACTCAGTGCATAAAAATAAGTTTCTGGGATGGCGGTCGTGGCGGGGTTGGAGTAGATTTGCATCATCATTAGCAAAATGCCGGATTAGTGTGCTGTTCATCTCACAATGCCCAGCACCATTAGATAAGCATATGGAAAGATACCTTTACTCCATGTTTCCATGTTATTCTGCTTTCACTCCAACTTATTTTGGATGCAATTACTGTACTTTGTACTGGATACTATTAATTCTATAGCTTTGGTTACATCATATTTTGCAGATTAATTGCATTATTATAGCTTAGATGAGCATTACAAGTGTCATTTTTATCAAGTTTTACACATCCAGGGATGGAGCAGTCAAGGCCTGCTTTGTGTTTTCCCACAAAATTACAAAAAACAGTAAGCCATTCCCTGATGGGGAGTTTATCAAAGAGGACTCTGCTGTACTAATATGCCCTGAGAAAAAAGAAGCAGTTGGAAGCGTGCCCCAGGCGAACTGTAAGGAGGCAGATCGTGGACATTGAAGAAAATCTGTTGCCTCGGTTGAAAAGCAAAGCAGACAGTTTAGACTTTCTTCGTCTGGGCTCTGGACGAGCGCTATGATGACCAGGACACAGCCCAGATACTCGTCTTTGTACATGGGAGAACGAAAGAGTCTGAGATCCCGGAGTAGCTGTTGTGTCAGCCAGTGCTAAAAATTGACCACGTTGTTGATGTTGTAATTACAATATTTAACTTCATCGGGGCAAGAGCACTGAATCACAGACACTTTGATGCACTTTTGATTCACTGTTGGGAGAGCATTTGAAGTCAGCATCATGCTGGATTTTTGTTGTTCTCTCGTTTCACACATAAAGAGACATGCCCGGCAGATGGTGGTTCTCTTTGGATCTGCCACCATATGTGAACAAACACTCTCTGTGATGAAGATCCAGAGCTTCTCTTAGTGGTGATCACCTGTCTGCTGTCCTTTGCATTTCCACAACAGGCACTGAAACTGGATTTTAATTGACTTGTTCAAGCTTAAATCAAACTACCTTTCTTTACTCAAGAAAAACTAAGAAGTCATTAAACTACATGAAAAATACCAGTAGCATTAACCGCCCACCCCTGTGATGGATCAAGCTACCAAGCAGTAATAAATATTAACAAGTAATTAAAAATAGCAACTGCTGCAACACTAAAGAGATATACACCTCAGTAAAATCAATAATTCTTATTCCACTAATGACTGCATTCACTTTAGGTATTTCAGATGTATTTTGATGATACAACCTGTGCACTATTAAGCTCCTTAAGTAGGATTATAACTTTTATTTAAACAAAAAGTCTAAACATTTTTTTTCCAACTTACAAAATAATTATCCAACACAAGATTATGTTTAAATTCTTGTTCAACAGCACTTTTCACATGACAAATCAGCAACAGAACACAGAAATGAAACTGAATAGATCTCCAAAAGATCACGTTTTCTACAATAATTTTGTTTTTGGTTAAATATCCTGATTCTCTGTAGGCTACCGTTCAATTTTCTTTGTGTCCCCTGTGACACTCCATTGTAAAAACTCCCTGGAATACCCCTGGCGCATATATACACAATCCACAAGTGAGAAAAGTTCGTATAGCGGAGACAGACTTTACACTTGGAGAAGGTCACCCTGACAATTCCTTTTGCTGTAGGATTTTTTTTTTAAATCTCCGTCACACTCCTCCTCGCTGAACCCTAACTCATCCTCACTGTCACCATGAGGATTTGCCACCTGTGCCCTCTTATCAGCCCACTTTTCAGCCATGCCATAAGAACACTGACAGGTTCATGTTCTGAACAAAAGAATAAGCTTATGGTTTCAAAAATATAAGTGAAAGTATATCATTCTATCTGTCTGCTCCACTGAACTCATAGCTCCATTATGGCACAATGGTCAGAGTTGGCCTAAGTGCACACATTCATCACTTATGTAGGAATACAAATGTTTGTGTTAAAAATACTAAAGGTTCAAGCACTGATTCAAGTTGTGTACTCAAGTAAAAGTATATTGACAAGTACTCAAAGTAAGAAGGTAGGAAAGGATGTTTCTATCATCTGCTTTTGTATGATGCTAAGTGAATCTTGTGTCACATTAATATGGCAAAAACTTTATTTTAACCTCAATCTTAGTTATATTTTGCTCAGCTCGAACATCCATTATGTAGAACTAAATCAGAGAAAAACAAATGGAATAAAGAAAAAAATACTATTTTGCACTTGGGTAGGTTAGGAGTCGATATAGTCTGGTGCTGCTTTGGGAGTTTGCAGGTGAAAGAATCCAAAGGTAAGTCGTAGTGGAGGCATTGTGTATATAGTGCTTAACACATTTATTGAACCCCATAGCCTCCAGTCACAAGATGATGTCTGTCAGGCTCTAGAATCCAAGTGTGTGGCTGAGTACTTCCAGTTGGCTACTTCTGGTTTAACTACTACTGCTCATAGCAGTGCAAGAAAAGAGCTACGTTGTTAGCTAGCTAACATCACATAGATTACATTCATAGTTGTTGATATAACTGGATATATCTTGTGCATCTTGAACCCTTGTTTCCTTCGGTTCCTCGAGGCTGAGCTTGCAACTTATATTAGCTGATGTAAATCACAAGTTTTGACCTTCAGTAGGTCTTGAAGGCACCTTATCTCAAAACACACACACACAAACAAATGTTTTTAGCATTTATTTCATGGACTGAGTATATGAGCCTAAAAAAAAAAAAATGGGAACAGAAACAAGTCATCAGTCATTTAGTTTATTTCCCTCGTATGTTTTTCTGTGATTAGGTCCATAATGTCATAGTTCCCAACGCCCTTTGTAGAGTCATCCCAGGAGCTATGCTGTTCCTAATGGGATTTTTTGTTACCTGTTACTGGACTACCTGTACTTGTACCTGTACTTGTTCTTTTCTTGAAATAAACACGGAACTTTATGTTCAGCCTTTGTTTATCGCATCCTGCAATTGGGTCTCAATCTGTTACCACACCTTGATCATTTTTCAAGTAGAATGTGGCGGGGCGTGGTCTGCGATGCTGCTGCAGGTGAGATGGACTCACCTGCACGGCAAAAAGCTGTGCTTGTTGTCGGTCATGGTTGTTGGTGATATGTGGCTGGCTGACGGCTGAAAAGCTGCAGCCGTGTGTGTGTTTCTGAACAGCAACTGTGTGTGTAATAAAAGATGCTGAAAAGCAGTAAAATGTCATTGGGTCTGCCGTGGTCATTTACATAGAAATATTATTTTGATTGACAAGTTCTTGCATACTGGTGGATTACCCATTACAAAATATAGAGCAAATTCACCACAGTACTGCAAACTATTCAGTTTAGCCTGCACTAAACTGCCTGGTATTTTCATGCAACCTCACAATAACACAGATAGTACACCTCAGTTTGTTTCTCAAACAGTTTCACAATAAGAAAAACAACGAAATTTAAGCAACAAATCTTGTATAATTCCAACATCTCATTACCACACATACTTGGTGAACAACTGGAGTGAGCTCTCAGTGTCACTGACGGCATGGGAAACAGTAACAATTTATGTAAATCATCGGGGATGACCAACTTTCCATGGAATTACAAAGAAGTATTTGATGTTTGTTTTATATTTTAAACTCCATGGAACTGCAGAAAAAGGCTGTGATATGACAGCACGATAACATATGTTACTCCAATCAGAGATGTGAAGCAGGGACTCTGAGCTCTGAAGTTGGAGACAAGGACTCAAGGAGCTGATTTGTCATATGTGTCTGGGTCTAAAATAAGAAAACCATAAAAACTAGAAAAAAATAAGCCAGAGTAAACCATAAACACACCCACAATATACTCCAAACATGAGGGGTGTGTAGTGGAGAGCCTTCTGGCAGCTTTTCACACTGACATGTCCACAAAGGAGTGATGGATGATCCACTGCTGACTCTCTACAGGCAGAGAAACACAGATGCAGAAGTTAGCCTAGTCCAGATACTTTCTTAATGTATTTCTAAAAATTCAACCCCTGAAGCGTCCTTTAGAAAAGGCTGTCCTGCTTGTAGGAGACAATTTTTGTATCGACAAAACGCAAAATATCAAAGCCTCAGCGCCCTGACTCATGGCAAGAAATTTAATTAGTGTGCAGGAGATAAAAAATGCAACACAAAAAAATGAATGACTCATAATACAATGTCAGTGTGTGACAGAAAATAGTTTGAGAGTAACCCCATTATGAAGAACGCTGGAGGATAAAACGTCGGTTGTGATTGTTCATATAACTCAAACCATATGACAGATCAAGCTTGTTATGGCTTGCTGCAACTAAAACCAGGAACTAAAGCCATATAAATAAATAAAGACAATGTGAGGCCTGTGTTTTGCCTACAAATCATGTTGGTGACTCAAACAAAACAAATCCAGGAATTTTCTTTGTTAGTCTTTTGATCATTGAAGTAAATATGATATAAGGAGTAGATGAAGAAGAACGCCTGAACAACATCAAATCACAAAAACTCCTCTTGGTAAATCCACAGAGATAGAATATCATAGTGATGAAAATATAAGTCAAACAGAATATAAGCTGTCAAGTCAATATCATTAAGGGAGTGAACACACCTCATTCATCACCCCTGCATTGTATGTTTCTCACAGCTGCTTCTTTAGACTGCTTCTTGTGTAAGTGGGTAGTTAACACTCAACAAAGTACTTATAACCTCAGTATGGAGAGGACCTGTCTTGATCACAGAGCTATCTTTAAAAAAAAAATTTTCCACGGTATAGATGAAGGAAACTGACTGACCTCATTTATGGGTAAATATCTGCATTATTACTCCACAATTTATAAGGCATTAAGGAAAATGAAGATAAATATTACAGAATCATGATTAAGGATGTCATTAATTAATCAAATTTAACCCAAATTTTTGTAGTTTTAATCTTAAACTGTTTTTAATGTTCCCAAGTACTCCTGACATGCATGTCGAATTAGCAATAGTAATTATGCTTTGGAAGTGCTAACCGCTCGTGTCAATCAACTATTCACTCATTATAATAGCAGTTATATTGTTTATTTCTTGGCAGTTGAGGTGACACATGCCAGTCTTGTTGCTATGCATGGAAACCAGCAATTTTAAAATTGGTAATTATTTAGCTTTAACATTCCTGCAGCCACAAACCATTTAAAATGTAATATATTTAAAACTGTATTGGACATTCACTGGCAGTTTTGTTGGGTACACCTCTTCAACTTCTCATTAATCCAAATATTTAATCAGCCTGTCACATGGTAGCAACTGAGTGCATTTATCTACTGGGATTTTTCCAATCAATCATCTCTAGGGTTTACAGAGGAAGGTCTGAAAAAGAGAGGCATACAATGGGGTGTGTAAAAAACACAGTCTGTCCATAGGTATGTTCAGTTAATTAAGGCATTTAATGGGGGGTCACAGTGAAGCGAATGAGCTCTCAACTAAAGGTACGATTTCATCAATCTTCATTTAAATGCAAAATAAACTCTTTAAGCTCCCTGCAGTGCATGCTTCCATCTTTGTGTTGTTTGTTTCCCCTAATACATATCAGTCAATTCACAGACAAATCAGTGTTTGCTTGACACAAGTGAGAAATACAAATGAGGTTTTTGAAGAATTATTTATTTTTCAGAAAATTGAAGACATGAATGATGCTGATTATCATTCATTCATTACTGATTCATTATTGTTAAAGCTCTTTTCCGGTGTTTCTCAGAGTATGTGGAGTGAGGATCCAGATACAGAAATTCAGACAAAGAATAAACAAAAGGCTTTTTACAACAAGTACAAAGGTTTAGAAATACAAAGGAAAGAAGGATAGCCAAGGATTTCATCCTGGGACAAACAGGGCTGCACACGGGGTGGCTGCGGCTCAGGAGGTAGAGCACGTTATGTTCTCCTACTACTGATCAGAAGATTGGTGCTTTGATCCCTTGTTGCTCCAGTCTGTATGCCAAAGTAACCATGGGTAAGATGCTGAGAGTGGAGTTGCTCTTGAAGTATTCATCAATGTGTGAATGTTGTATAGAAAGCGCTTAGACAGAGAAAAAGGTGCTTTTATGAGTGTTTGTAAAACAGTGAATAAGAAATTAGAAAAGACAGTAGAGAATTTTTGTATAAGAATCAGTCCATTTACATGAGAGAACACAAACCGACGCTTCAACATAGGACAGGAGGACTGGACTGTATGTTGAGCTTTCTCACATGACGCCATTGCTCACATTGCTTATGAGCTGTCTTCCATACTGGACAAACACCAAAAAACGTACTATTCCGCAACTGGCTGCCTGTGGTTCCTGGAGGTTTCTGACTCTTGCTGGATGAAATCATTCTCAAAGAAAGATGTAGGACATAAAAGAAAACTGGACTATAAAATAAAATACAAAACAACCGAAATGTCAAACACAGAGACAAGAAGATTCATACCAGAGGCAGAGACATGGGATCAGACAAAAATAAGAAGAAAACAAAAATAAGACGGCGGGAGGAACGCACAGTGAACACAGAAACTAAATATTGCTAAACCTCACAAAACTATAACAAAGAAAACAAAAGAGGAATCATAAAAAACAATAGCCAAGAATCCAACATTCCCAAGCAACACAAAAAGTCCAGGACCGTGACACTATACTTATTATTACTTATTATAACTTAAAAGCTCATAATTATACAATTAACTTTCGGATGCTGATGTAATTCGTCTAGATGTTTTTCATGGCCGGCGTTTGGGCTTGCCACAGCGAGGAGAGAACAGGTGTATTATTGATGCGAGTTCCACAAAGTGTGCCAGTTAAACCGTGACAAAGAGTCAGCATGCACAAAAGCAGGACCTCTCCAAAGTTGAATGCAGCTGTGCTTTTCCCACTGTGACAAACAAAATGGCTGTTGTGAATATGGTCTATTGACAGGACAATATCATTTGTTCAAGTGTAAGGGGAAAAAAATCTTGGTTAGGTTTATTCACAGGCTTGAATGAGTGAAGCAGAGAAACAAAACTGGCTCAAACCTGTATTCAGTCCCCAGTGTGCCACACGGTGGTACCTTTGGGTTGCCTTGGAGCTTAATTAAGTACTACAGGCTTGTCTTGAGGCGGAGAGTTCGAGTACAATGACAGGTGTTACTAATTACTCTGATAATGGCTGCGTTTCTTTCAGGTGTCTGAATGGATTAGAGCTATCATTCATTTTTCTACATACGCCTCTTCTTTTCTTGTAAAGACAATAAAAATGCTACAAAGGTCTCGCTGGCTATTTAAAGCTTGTAAGAGATTTTGCTGTTGTTACTACGCTGGAGAGTTTGGTTTAGAGTGCCTTAGTACACCACTGATTGCAATAAAAGAAACCATAAGCTAAAGGTCGATGGCAACCGATAGCTGCAGTGGAAGTTCCCCATGTCCCACTCAATCACTCACTGCTCCTATTGCTTGTGCAGGCCACTGTGAATTACCACATCTGTTTTCACTGACATTTCATCCACTACAGTAACTTTTCTTGGTTCTGGGAATCTCTAAGAATATTAATCCTACATTAATGTAGTTTTTGTCTGCTAAATTATGAATAGCTACAACGTAGAGGTTATTCTTTTGGAAGGATTTGCATGTGTGTGTGTTATTTATTTAGAATGAATTTAAATTTATTATGACATAGTTAGGTACTTTGGGTTATAGTAGGTTATAATGGTGTAAATATATAATTTGAATATATTTACAATGTCCCCAAATAAGTATAATTTAAAAAAAAAAAAAAACTTTTTTCACTTCATGTTTATTACTAAAAATAAAAAATACTGAAAAATGAAATGAATGCTACACATGTACTATATCCATATCAATAAAAATAATGAAAAATAAATATACTCACATTTTTGTCATTGTGTAATTGTCCATTTTAACAGGGCAAAAAATAAAGGTCTGCACTTTGTATTTTTTTTTTTACTGCAACACAAAGTATGTTTAAAATGAACAAAAAAAATTATTATAGATATATAAATATTAAATATAATACTATTTTCTTAAAAGTAAATAGTGCCCAGAGAGTGAGCTGCCTTGGCAGAGATGCTTTTTGTTGTGGATAAAATCTATTGATCTCCAGAGTCTAATGAACACCCTGCATGTGCATCTGATCTGTACATAATGAAAATAAGTGTCATTCTGTGTGAGATGGTTATCTCATACATTTCATTGCCAGTAAAGCTAAAGCACCCTTCTGATTGGGCAGCTTCTTCCACCAGCATCACCATTTTCTGAATACAAATGCTCTTACGCTGCACATTTTAATACCTATATTTAAATTAGATAGCATCTCACATGTATGCTTAAGAAGTTAAGATCCTTGCCCTGTAGGATTATCAAATGCTGTCATGGATTTTTTTTTTTTTCCAAAAGTGAGGAAAGCATCACCTTTTCTCTCACTTTGTTTTCTGCAAACAACCATCTGATTATACAACCTGTCAGCAATTTTATGTTCATATCATTACAACATTTCCCCTTCAAAAAATAAAAAAGTAGCCTCAGTACTTCTGATCAGTGGCCAAGACCAAAATCAAAAAGAAATGTTAGCTTACTCCTCAGACACACCAGACTGGTCAGCAGCACCCCGGCAACTTTTATGTTGCAAAGGTATATTTGTTGGTGGGTTGGCAAATGATTGCAGGAGGTTGCTGGTAGATGCTAGAGGAAATTGGTCGCTGAGAGGGTGGTGGACCACAAACCTGCTTGTTATTGCTTTGGTGGTGAGCTGATTGCAATAGTTGCCTATTGTTTGCATGGAAGATGCCAACTTGTCTGCTAACACTCATTAACTACTAGCCAACACATTTCAAATGGTGTAGCTTTTAAATTGTAGGTAGTTCAATCAGCATCTTCAGTGGAAATTGGAAAAACAAAACAAAACATGGCAATCCGATAGCAAGTAATCACAGGTTGGTTTTTCATGACCAATTTCATCAACTGACTGAAGGTATCCCCCAGCAACTGCTTGCCAACCAGTTGGCAAATACACTGATTGGTCTTAAGGCCTGCAAGACTGGGGCTTTAGCAATCAATTTCACAGCAACTGGAGTCAATCTTCAGCAATCACCCACAAACCAGTCTGAGAATACACATTTTCCCCAGTGATCAGTGGTTGCCTAATGGTCACAACTGGTTTAGGCCCATGTGACTAGGGCTTTCTCCAAAGAGAATTGCTTAAAAATGATGTTATATGAATAAATTGCAGAATAGTGTGATATCTTTTGTGTCTGTGGGGAAAATACTGACAATTTTAGAGGGAGAAAATCACCCAGGATAAATTAACACTTGGGATGGGTATTAGTCTGAATTAAAACAAGATTAACAACAATTTAAAGAGAATTTAACAATTTACAGTGAGGCTGAGTGACTGAAATACACTTGTGTAGAGTCAGAAAAACCTGAATCCAAAATAAATATATAGACTGGTAATGATATTAATGCAGTTGCTCATGGATTTAAAAAGAAAAACTACAATCTGATGTCTGACATTTTAAGAATTTAAAGTTTTCTTTCACTAAATTCTAATTTACAGCTCAGAAATTGGATGAAAAAACATTAGGGCTTTTTTTTTTAGTAGTTACAGAGTTTTGGTTTGGGGGTTTTTCTTTAAACTCCCAGCAGTAATGAAATGTCAGTCTCTAATATTACTTGATAATTTGTGCCGCTCCTGATGTTTATCAGGGTTTTATCGCAGTGGTCTGTCACTCTGCCAAATGCGTCGTACAAATTAGATTAAGGCGGCAGTGCAACTTCTTCTTTGCAAATACTTTGCAAGTCATTTAAGTCATTGAGTGTGTGTAATTATGACACTTAATCCAACTTCCTTACAGTAATGGAACAAAATCATCTGCAGCAAAAAACAAGCAAAGAAGTAGTGCTGGTGCACAGATTAACATGATTTAATGCTAATCTTGCAGATTGGGGCATTATTAGCCAGTGATTACGCTGCTAATCTTGACCCCGGTGAGTAGGCCAAGTGGTTTAGTGGTTTCCAAGGGTTATTTCTGTCCCTGTCCTGCATTCTACTGATCCAGTGACATATGGCATGCTATAACAAGCCAAGATCTTCAAGCGTCATCTAACTGTGTCATCATTGTTTTTTCCTGAATAACGATGGTGGTGAAACTGACAAGTTGGGGCTGATGTAATTCAGAGCATTGTTACAGTAAATTTACTTCTGCTATTCATATGTTTAGGATTTTTTCCTCTGTATCTTTTTGAAAGGGGCAAATCAGAATAAAAGACTGTTTTTCTCTTGCTTGATCTTGCAAAAAGATTGGGCACTGGTGGGAACAGCAACACTCTATGTGCTAGTGACAAATGTATATATGTCAAATTTGCAGTAATAAAAACCACTGAGTCTTTTTTTCTGATGAATACTTTCAATGTCAAGAAGCAGCAGTAAGAAACCTAATTTTGGCATTAGCTTTACGTCTGTAAAGAAACTCACAATTAAACAGTGGAGCTGATCAGTAAGAGAAATGCCAGATTACATGCATTGTCCTATAGATCCTTTGTAAAATAAGAGCTTACCTTCTTGAATATCTTTTCAAATTATAATGTTTAAAAAAATCAATCACAGAAATGAACCTTTTCCGTTTCTCTCATTTGCTTTGTTGTCTTAATTAGACTGAAAAGAATCAGAATTGCAGGTTTACTTTAATCTACCACAGATAGATTTAACATGTCTGAGTCTTGGTGTTACTTTATATAGTGTACTTTAGGACTGATAATCAACACCTTTGTTAAATCTGAATTAAACTGAGGTAGTCACCTTTCCTTTCTCCATATAATCTGTATGCTGATGACCATCCTTGTTAATGAACCACAGTTGTCAATGTTTTTTTTTAGACTGCTGATGACTACAGCCTTATTGAATGCAATCAATTACTCTCCAAGCGTGTCGATACATTAATCAGGCTTTAGAAGGCCTATTAGTACTCATCAGAGGCCACTGCCTCGTCTTTACCCCATCCAATCAGAGAGAGAGACTGTGAAGCCAGCAGGCTTTCACTGAGCAGTTAGTTTGTCTTTTTCTTTAATAGTTTTTTTAATAGCACTTCTCTTGTTTGCACAGAGATCAAAGAATGTGCACCAAAACTTTGTTTTGTTTCTTTCTTCTCTTTGTTCTGAGACCATTGTCTTTTTTTTTTGTTCTTTTGTTCGCTCGTTGCTATAAGTGTTTACATGTAGTTATTAATTATCGTTTGAAGGGATATAGCCTTCTTAGTTGTCGCTGTTAATAGTTCATTCATATTAGGGACAATACTTAAGTCATGACTGTCTTTACTGTGTACTGTGTTTTTTCTTACTATTGTTCCATGTGCTCATTTCTTGTTCTTTTTTTTTTCTTATCCAGCAAAGTCAAAATCTGCAAAGGGTAAAATATGAAAAAAGACCCAGATTAAATGGCTAATTACAAATCAATCACTTAAATATACATGCTGATAAACCATAGAGGCCTATTGTATTTTTAATAGAGTTACAAGTGTAAAAATAGCACTAATAGTTCTTATGTAATTCTGTGATTATGTGGAAATTGAAGTTTCGAGCTGAAACACCCCAGCATGAAAAAACAGCAACAACTACAAAAGTTTTTCTGTGCTTATTTGAGAGAATTAGAAAAAACTGATTTAACTGTCTGCTTTCACTAAACAAATACATTTTCAAATCACTCTCTGTGTTGAATGTGCCTCCTTTTGTTACTTTACTGGTATATTTCGACTGTGCTTTGCAAAATGACGTGTGTTTTTAATAGACTGATACTTAGGCAAAAGGTGACATTGAGGATTGTAGACAGAGGCGCTGAAGTTTTTAACAGTCTAAGTATAAAAGTGTCACGACTGTGTTCACACAGGATTAGAGATTCAGACTTGAGATTCTTCTTTGAATTGAAACACAGTGTTGATTTACACTGATAACAAAACACATTTTAAAACCTTTCCCATGTTTTTTAATTCTGGAAAGCCATTTAATGAAGTTAGAAAGATGTGCTCTGGTACGAATTCTTATAATTAGGTAATGTATCTTTGTTAGTAAAATGACTATTGTTGGTTGTATATATATGTAAGTATATAAATCCATTACTCTATTTTTCACTAAAAGCAGTCCCATCATTTATCAGTGATTATTCCTGTTCCTGTACTTCTACTCCAATCAAGCCTAACAGTTATATACTGTATGCATGCGAAGTGTGGGGGTTTGGAAAATTACATACATTGGAATAAAATGCCTATTTCATTAAGTACACTCTAAAAACGACAGCCTGTAATAATAGTCTAGGGGGAGCTGGAAAGATTGTCACTCACAGTATTGCAGTTTAAAAGAGGATTGTTTGGTATTCATGGAGGTTGATAGAAGCTAAGAAACCAAACTCGAGTGAATATTGTATAACTTCCTGTCCAGCCTACATGATAAAGAAGAATATGTTTTCCACAGATCTTGCAGGTTAAGCAGATATAGGATGATTGTGGCTTATCACTTGCCCACACAAAAATGCGACTGATTGAAAGGAACTGAAAGATCAGCCCCAGCAAAAATGACAAAATGTGCTCACACGGATTGCAGTGAGACATTTGTATATAAATTAAAGAAGAGCTTACACTGGAAAGTGCTGTCTATACTGTCTATCAAAAGTGCATGCAAGCTATTTGAATTTTAAAAAATGAATAACACTAGAATAGCTATGTTTTCTTTTATAACATATAAGGGCTTGGATGGAACAGTAACACCAATAACAGTGTTTTCTGTCTTAATGTAAAGTGTAAGCATAATGAAACAAAGAGAAATGTGTCTCCCAAAGTATAATTTAAAAAGCGATAGGATAAGTCAAAAATTATATATAAATAAATAGCTACATCCTTACTGAAAGTATATACCATGTGATTTCACTTTGTATTAATGAACACAGAGTTTGGTATCTTTACAGGGTAATTGAAATATTTTAGACACAAATTACAGCATGGGGAATATTTCTATGTGTCTTAAATAATATATCTAAATCTAACCCCACATATCAGTTTGTCAGCACCTTCCTAAATTGCTAATTTACACTTCTCAGACAGCCACAGTTAAGTTTTGTTTAACCAGAAAAATGACTTGGCCACGGTTAATTTAGACATTATGTCGTAGCTTTAGTTCAATAGCTGGATAAAGCTGGAAAAACATGGTTTGGATTACTTTTTTATAGAAGAAGAAACTTCATCATCGTGGTCAAAGTACTCTCCAAGGAACCGTTGTGGTCATAGCTGAAAGAAACCGCAGCTGTTGAAACAGCCAATGTTAGAAATTGGCCTTTTAGCATGTCCTACTGTTTGTCTCTGCCCAGTCTATCTAGGGTTTCTCTTTGCAAGCGTTATGATCAACTTTGAAAACTACTTTTGTGTGTTGAGTCATTTATTCTTCTGAGTGGGATGACAGCAAATGATTTACTGAAATTTTCAGTTTCCTTCAGAGTCAGGACTCGGTGATTTGGTCCGCTGTGAACAGAAAGGCAGTCACTGTCAGCAAGCTAACTACACTCGAAGTGTCAGCATGATAGAGTGGGTTCCCAGTGAGACCAGAAAATGAAAAGTCGATAATAGGGCCAGAATTACATTTTTCAACCATCTGTCTGGTGCATTTTATTTAAAGTACAGTCAACATGGTGTGTTTTGTTTTCCTCAATTTGCTTCTTTCCCCTCCTGACTGTTTCTTTTCCGTTCAAATTCACGGTTCACTTGCGCCCTAACTTAAAACTGATTGGGCTGCTAATCTTCTCCACCTCAGGAATTAGAAATCAAAATTTATTCCAAGCAAATGTAATTTGTAAAATAAAAAAGAATTATATTTATTTCAGCTTTGTGTCTGTTGGAATGAAGCCCACATAATTCAATCAGAATGTAGTTTTTACTCATTTAGAAGTCTTTGTTTATACTGCATTCAGCAGTATGGCGGGACTTGGAGAGCGACAGGTGCAAATCTTACTAAACAAATGGATTGGGAGCTCTGCGCTGGGCTCAGCCCTGATTATGTCCCATAATCCAAATCAGCTGATGCTTCTGAGGCATAGCTCTGCTGTTCTTCATGAGCAAATCCACAAAGTGGGGGATCCAAAGAAGATTTATTAGAGTCTGTTTTGGGTTAATCTATTCACAGGTACACTAAAGTCATTAGCTAATCATTAGGAAGGACCTCTCAGCTACTGAACGAGTTTCCTCATGTGCTGACATCACATGAAGATCTCTTGGACAAAAAAGTTATAAAAAACAAGCTACTTAAGTAGATATTAGCTGTTACTCTAGGCCTAGGTTTCTGTTGCTTCATTCATTTCCGCAAACATTAACTAATTTTTTACTGAATAAGTCTTTGCACATCATCACAGCTTTATTTCAGCCACACAGACTAATTACTCACTATAACCTGGAAAACTGTCACAACTGTTTCCAAATCAAAATCCTAGCATCTTCAACTCTTGCACCTCCAGCACCGTCTCCTATCTTTTTGTCAGTGCCACTACATCATAGCAGATCTCTCACTATCACCTTTTAAACCTTCCATTTCACTCTTTCTGATATCCTTCTGTTACAAATCACCCCTTGACATTCATCTCCACCTGCTCCACCCTACCTGCACTCTCTTCTTGAGCTCTCCTCTGCATTGTCCATTTCTTTGGATGGTTGACCCGAGGTATTTAAAGTCATCTACCTTCACTGTCTCTACTCTTTGCATGCTCATCTTTCCATCTCACACACATGTATTCTGTCTTGCTTCTCTGGATTTTGAGAAGAAAAGCCCTAGTCTCTCCAGGGCATACCATCACCTCTCCAGACTCTCTTCCACCTGCTCCCTACTCTCACAATGTCATCTTCAAACATTATAGTCCATGGAGGCTCCTGCCTGACCTCATCTGTCAGCCTGCCTATCACCACTGCAAGAAAGAAGGTGGCTCAGAGCTGATCCCTGATGTAATCCCACACCCACCTCAAACTAATCTGTCACTACTACCACACACCTCACGACCGTCATTGTCCTCATATATGCCTTACATACTTTTTGGCCACTTCTGACTTCCTCATGCAGTACCAGAGTTCCTCTCTTGTCATCCTATCCTTCATATGCTTCCTTTTGCCTACAAAGACACAGTGCAACTCTTCCTGACTTCCCCTCACTCTTCAGGACTGTGTTAAACAGAATGGTCCAAAAGGCCACTCCCCTCTCTCCATCTCCATACCACCACAGATATGTCACTTGGATCAGTTGCATTTCCACTCATCTTTATCTTCATAGCTGCCCTCACTTCTTCCTTACTCATCTGCATTTCCTAATTTACTAACTTCCTTCCTCCTTTTCTCCCTCACACTCTCTTTACTTGTTAGTTCATTTCCATCTCCAGCCTTAATCACCCTAACATGCTGCACTTCCTTTCCAGCTCAATCTGTCTGCCTAATTAATCGATACAAGTCCTTTTCTCCTTTTACTACAAGCCTTTTCCTTTGCCTGTGTCACCTCTCTTTGCTACTCCTATCTAATTTCTTCATCTCCATAACTATTCTACTTTTTCTTTAATGGTTTTATGACAGAAAATGCAGTTTAAAGTAACCGTATGTATCGTCACTGCTGTCAGTCTCATGCTGACAGACTGACTGGCCATTGTTCAGGCTGCCACAACAGCCTGTAAGCAGCAAGGTGGAGCATATTGCATATTGTAATCTGTCAAGCAAATACACAGAAACTGAATATTTTACTATTACTGTTCAAATCTGTCAATATGTCATTTCAAGATTAAGATTTTTATCCTTATCTAATGTAGCAGATTGTTTAATTTGTTGTCTGCTCCACAATGCATAGTCTTCACATGCATCAGTGTAGAGAAACGGAGGGAGGGAGGCTGATGTTTGGGTTTCTTACCAGTTTTGCAATCTCAATTCTCATTATAGTGGAATTAACAAAACTTGTCTATTGTCTGGTACGTGAGATGAGTTTTAGGGAAACTGAATGTGCAATGAAAAGAAAATTTTATATATTTAGAGTTTCCTAAATACTTCCCCTGCATAGCAGTTGTTAAATAATAGCTTAGACGTGGCTTAACTGTTCAGAGCCTTTTTAGAGGTTTTAGATTTTTGCACACATGTGGGGGCAGTTAATGATTAGTGTCAAAAGAGTTTAGGTCTTTTAAATAAATAAATAAATGGATTTTAAAAAGGATAAAATACAGTCTCTGCTGTGCTCTATAATGGACTTCTGTGAAAAACACATTGATTTGTCCAAGTACAGCTAACCCTTTGTCCCATTTGTACAGAGATCGAAGCTAAATTTGGTGACGTTATAGTAAATGTTACACTGAACTCATAAAGCACGAGTGAGATTTTTCATAATATTTTTACCTTACACGTATTAGCTATACTATTTGCCAGGGAACTGTTTAGCTTCATATGTTGGCTTATAACCAGATGGGAGGTTTGCACGTCTAACCTAAAAATAAGTAGTTGTGACAATACCGGGAATAAATAAGCATGTGACTTTAAGGTCCAGCTGACCAGGATTCAAAATTGTGTGAGATTTTTAGTAGATACACCTATAAAGCTCCTATATCACCTCATTTTCTACATATTGCATCAGCAAATATTGGTATCCACATGCCCACCCGCCTTCCCGGTGGGATGATAACAATACCCCATCAGCCTTTTGCCGCTGAGGGCTAAATAAGTGATCACAGGGTGAAACAGTACTTGTTTAAATGAATCAGAATCTTTCTTTGAGTCAGCAGGGTGTTTAACTGCGCTGTATTTGGATTCAGCTCACTTAAAATATGAATTTACAATGTTATTTACCATCTATACATTTCCACACACTAAAAGCACTGAAAACCTTAATAACCTGAACGCTCTTTCAAAGAAAAAAACAGGCTGATGATCCTCTGTCACTGACCTCGTGTGATGGATTCGGCTGAATAAAATAAACTCCCGAAAAAGCAAAACACTGTTAACAGTTGCTTTGCTCCAATTGGAAAGCTCCACTAAAGGTGCTCTATCTGCAGTGACAGCTGTTTGGAGTTTCATTTGTCATCATCCATCTGATCCTGTTTGCCTTCTAATTAGGAGAGTACAGAGCTTTACTGTGTGCGAGAAAACAGAAGCAAAGAACAGAGCCCTGCGAGCCTCTCTCTGTTCTTTTCTGCAGAAAAATAGACTGGAGAGCTGTTTGTGTCAGGTCCCAGCATCACAGCCATTGTCTGATTAGCCATCAGGTCTGATAAATAACTCTCGCCATTCAAATATTCTCCAACTAAATGGTTGCTGAGCAGGTTGGTCATTGACATGGAAGAATAACTGTCCATTAGCTGAAGTATCCATGTGCGTATGAAGAGCTCCATTTTAAAATGCATTGGTTTCTTAATGCACTGAACCATGAATTCACAAATCTGTATTCAAAATACACAGATGTGTAAGACCTGCGCCGAAATTGAATAAAATGAATATATGAATATATTACAAAACCGTTACCGAATTAAAATAAAAATCCAAAGTCTGCATGTATATATGAACTATATGGATCTGCAATGACGTAGTGTAACTGCACTGCACAATAACACATGTACTACTGTATATACAGTTTATAAGTGTTCCGTATCTGTTGTATAAAGCTTATATTTGGATCAACGTGTTGTTACTGCGTCTTCTCTCCAATCACCACAGCTTTTCCTGCTGTTTTGTTGCAGCTGTCCCCCCCTCTGTGTTTAGCGTAATAGTGGGCAGTGATATTGGTTCCCTGCCGTTTCAACTGACCTCTCTGTCTGTCAGACACTTCACACCTGACTGCCAACTGAAATCCCCAGATTATGGCCTGCAGATCCCAGCTGTGTCTTGAAATGCTCCATTGAACATAAGGTGGGGGGGTGTTTAGAGGAGTATGGTGTCGTCGTAACCAATCTCTGCCTTTTCGCACACCCCCACTGAGATTGTAATGGACTGATGGTTCAACTAAAGAAAAATTACATTGCAAGGGTATCTAAATAAAAAGAAAACTGTGCAAGTTCAAGACAAATCCTGTAGGCAGCGTGTCTTTCCAATCGTAGATCTTCCCACACAGTTTAAGAAAATGCTTTCTTCCTCCTGAAAGTCATTCAGATGAAGGGGAGAGTTTAGGTAAATTCCTTAAACAGATGGTGTGACATAAAATGTGCCATCCAGTGCAGTGCTATAAATCTAAACATTGCAGATGAAGCTCTGCATATAACATACCGGACATACTGATAGACATTGTATAGATCTCCAGATTCCACATTGCTGAAAACACAAATATTTACTTTGGAGCTCTAATGAACCTGAGGGTCAAGACTTGGCATGAGCTCCTTTATTCTTCAACACAGCCTGAACTCAAGCTTTCCTCTACTTTATTTTAGTAGTAGAATAGTTCTCCAGACTTCTTGAAGGACTTTCAAATCTCTTCTTTGGATGTTGACTGCCTTTTGTTCTCTTCTCTGTTCAAATGGTTTGACACTGCTTCAGTAATATTGATGAGGCCAAACCATGACTGGTAGTGATTCACCATGTGATTATCTCAACCTGTTCACTCTTACTTAAGAATGGCTTCCTGACAGGCAATCTTCCATTTGATGAGGCTTCAGCAAACGGCAGATGGCTCAACTGAAAGTCCAGATGCAGATTCTCTTAGGTCCTGTGTCGGGTCTTTTCTGGATTTCTTATGAACGTGACTTTTAGAAATCGTGTATCTGCTGTAGATAATGGTTTTTAGAACTTCCACTTTTTCTTTTGTCCCTCCATTTGTCCAGTTTAGTCTGATTTTTTAAGGGCACACTATACACAATGCAGAGATATGCCAGGTTTTCTGCTGATAGCGCTTTTGGAATCGCCTTGGTGCTGCAAATTACGCTTTTATCCTTGTCAAACTGTGATCTTTGGCATTTTCCGCAGATTCAGTTAAAGAATTGAGAGCAAAGTTTGTGTTTTTGTGGTAGGCTGTTAATAACATAAGAAGTAACTAAACATACAATTTAAAACTGGTTAATTGCAAAGTTGTCTGTTATATGTAGAATCAGCACTGGTTTATCCCTTGAGTTAGGTGCCCTATTATGAGTGAATGATTCACAGGAAGGTGTTAAGTGGCTTAACAAAAAAAAGGTTCCTCTGGAAAAGGTGTCGGGTATATAGACTGAGCTGAAAATGACTTACAAAGCAGCCAAGTCCAAACTTAACTTTAAAAGACCTTCAGAAAGTCTCTGAACTATTGATCAAGAACACTAAAAATTTATAAGAATTTTTGGCTCCTTGGACACTAAATATAAAGAACAGGGTGGCTGAAGACCTTTGAATAGTACTATAGGTAAATATGGAATAGTAATCACAGTAATGGGGTCTCCAAAGTGTCCATTTTCATACATTTCTCCTATTTTCTCTATTAAAGTTGGAACTAGTTAATAGCTAAGCAACAGATTTGTCCCAGTGATCAGTGTATATGTGAGAGGGTGCTATTATGATTAGTTTTTACTCTGTAAGTGGAGCTAGATTAATGCCTCACTCCTGAATTAAATCCGATGTATTATTGTAATAGGAACAATTACAGTAGAGAGAGTTTGCCACTCTGTGCCGTGTCCATATGTGACTAAGTGGGAATGCAACCATGTTAGCTTTCTTTTCGTCGTCTCTATGTTGTGCACTGTGAACCGCTAACACTTCTTCTCTAATAATCAATATTTTTGTACCTCAGCAGTCAAACCTACTTAGTTTTTTCTTCTCTGTCGTAAATACTGTCCCTGACTTTTCCTGCTTGCTTTCCTGCCTGCCAGCTGCCAAGTGGAGGCCAGAATTTTGAACAAGTACAACTGCTTTAAACAACACCTGCCTGGAGTCCAAGTCATCCTTTGGGTCCAATTACCTGTTGTTAGTTGACCTAAAGTGTGGCAGTGTTCCAAAGCAGGCAGTAATTGTGGTATCTACATTGTATCCTTAGCTTCGCCAACTAGTAAGCTTGATAGCAGGGAGTAATTAGATTTAAGCCAGTAAGGGGATTAAAGCCAAATTACCTAATCCTATACAAAACAACTTATCAAATACTCATTACAATAACACTGATTTCCTGCAAGAATAAACACAAAGTACTGAAATATTTTAAATTGAAATAATAAATAGCATTCCACATCTGCAATAACCATGAATTCTGCAGATGACTTACCTGACAGCCTGAAAGATTGCTCCTCCTAATGCCACAAAAATGTACTATTTGATTTCTAGCAAACACACATCTGAAAAGGAAATGAGCATAAGCACACATAAGCTGGCGATATATATAATGGGCCAGCTGTTAATGCTGACATCTTGATTTGATTGAGACAGGATGCCTGACAAACTGCCAGATTCAGCTGAGTAGCTAATAATGATCAGTCAGATTTGCTCATGTGTTTGCTTTGCTGTAATTAATCAGAAGTATGTTGCAGTGTTTGGAGAAGAATAAAGCCTGTGTTTAATAGAGAGCAGGAAAACGTTGAATCGCTTATACAAACAAGAGGCCTGAGCAGAGGAGGGAAAAGTGCAAGAGCAAGTGGAACAAATAGTATCATAAGCAATGCCTTATCATATCTTCATGTGAATGATTTTGAATCTCTGACATTTTTGTGCATTTATCATTGGATTTTTATCTACTTTGGTGCCTTTGCTCATGTTTCCTAGCAGAATGTAAAGTGTCTATACTGAGGTGGATACATACATACTCATCACCACATACAGCACAAGTTCTCAATATGAGTGACTCCATTATAGCAAAAAGGAAGTATTACAACCTATTCGTTTCCACTTTAGGAGGAAGGCAGGTAGAATATAATATACTGTAGCTGCTGTCTTTTTGGAGGTTTTTCAGTGACTGTTGATGAGGTTTAGGAAAGGATGAACCCTTTCTGATATATTCCAACGAAAACGTCTGCCTGCAAAAATTCTCTACTTGATTTTTTTTTTCTGTTGTTACTATGGCAAAACTGAAGCTCTGAGAAAATTTGGTGTCAGCTTCAGCTACTCAGGGACTTCTATTATGAGACTACCTTCCACAACAAAAACCTTAAGGGGGATACCCAGTGGCTTAAAAATGTGATGCCAAGGGTTCCCTGGCCAAGCGTAAATATGCGATGAGTTGGCTGTGAGATCACCCTCCCTCATCCCCAAAAATCCACCCTATAACCCAGAATTTATGGATCTACAGAAAACACCTTATTATGCTGGAGGAGCAGGTCTGTAAAGCAGTTGTTGTTGCTGTTGTAATTCAAAAGTGTGCAAGGAAGTTAGCGTGCTATCCACATCCAAGGTGTTCGGAGAGACACAGTATCCCAAAGTAGTTCCTTCAGTCGGAGGAAAACAGCAATAACAAGCCTCAGATGAAAGCAGAGATTAAGGAAGGAGAGGCTGCAGCACAGGCTCTCTCTTCAGATAATTCAGCTCTAATCTATGCTCTGCAGGCGCGCAGTTTGCACCAAGAAGGTGAGCCAAGCACCTCTACAAAGATTTACTCGCAACGCTCACCCTGTGTTATGGTGCCAGTTGAAGCCCTGGACACACGGTAGCACACACAAACACAACATTACACAGATGACTTCAGGGCTGTCTCATAAAGTTCAATCACAGCGTTCTGATATTCTCCGCATTTGATCCAGAAAAAAAGGCATCCCTTTCTGATTTTCTCTTTGTCGTAGCAAAACCAAGGAAATGATAATTAAACTTTTCTTTCTTTCTTAGGGTTAGGACCATTTGCTTGATCAAAATAAATCAAACAGATGGCAGAAAATGAAAAACATGACTAATGAACCTTAATGTGCATTCAGAACATTTCTGAGTTATACACAACTGATTAGGAGCATTTGTTTAGAGAAGACAGAGTCTAAAGTGAAACAATACTTTTTTATCTATTAAAGGTAGTGGCTTTTCATCTAAGGGAAAGTTCAATTAAAACCTGGATTTTTACTAACTATTAAGTGCGTATATTGACAAAAGTTGACAAAGATTTTGAATCTTTTAAATTAATATTGACAAATATTTAATATTTGTTCATTTAGTCTAAATCATTTAGTCTTATGTATGTAGCAGAGAACCAAAGCCGGATGTGTGTCCCTGTGAGTGTAACAGAGCTGTGCACTGATGGATGTATTGTAGTATATTGTGAAAAACTGCTTGTGTGTTGTTCCATAGAGGTATTACTTTATTCGAATTGATAAGGAAACTACAGCCTACGTTCAAGTCGGTGGGGACAGAGTGTTTCTTGCTGAAAAGATTAATTCTTAGAATATCACTTTTTTAAATGACTTACATGCGCCCACACAGATGTTTTCATTTAGGCTGATTAAACCACTGCTCATGCAAAGCTACAAGTCAACAGAGCGTCATACCACACACTATGTACTATATTCTCTGGGCTGCACTTTGTTTCAGCAGGCACTAATAACAAGGGTGTTTCCAGGATTTTCTAAATGGAGTGGCACAGGGTTGACCAAAAATAAGGCAGCGGGTGTCTGCAGGAAATCACAATATCTGATCAGAAAATAACGTAGTAGAAAATTGGTATAGAAAACACAGGGTGCAATGCTTAGATTGAGTGATTGGCTCCAGTATGCAGCAGATCAGGGGTGTCCAACTCCAGGCCTTAAGGGCTGGTGTCCTGCAGGTTTTAGATGTGTCCTTGATCCAGCACAGCTGATTTAAATGGATAAATTACCTCCTCAACATGTCTCTAAATTCTCCAGAGGCTGGTAATGAACTAATCGTTTGATTCAGGTGTGTTGACACAGGGTGATATCTAAAACCTGCAGGACACCGGCCCTCAAGGCCTGGAGTTGGCCACCCCTGCAGTAGATGTGTTAAATTTTTTTGTATTGTATTGAATAACTAGTTTGTGAAGTGGATAAATGAGCATTTGGATCCTTAATTTAACTAAAAGTCATAATCCTACTTATGAAATATAGTGAAAGTATCCAACGTAAGAGTACTGTGACACTTTTGTAATCATGTATATTATATTATATTATATTATATTATATTATATTGTGATTATTGACTCATTAATGTTCATATCACTTTAAAATTATCACTAGAGATGTTTTAAGTACTTAGATAATACTAGTTAAATCAAACAAAAAAATACACAGTAATATATTAGTTTAAATCTGCAGAGTAAGAAACTACACCTTTAAAATCTATGTTATCTTTTATTTTGTTATATGTTATTTTGTTAAGCACTCTGAATCAGTGTGATGTTTGAAAGGTGCTACATGAACCAACTTGCCTTGCCTATTTGTGGAGTACAATACAAAGTGTTTTCGCAGCTATAGTAGTAATAATAACTGTAATGGTTAATCCACCAGCATGAAATCATATTTGTAATGCTAAGATATAATTCTTGTTGTTATCCATGATTTCGTTTGTTTTACAAAAAATCTGAAAAAACAGCAAAGCCGTTGTAATAAGATGCCAAATTACAGTCATTTACTTGCATTCCTGGACAGAAAAAATTGGTGGTGTGCACTGGAAAATATAAGTAGATCAGTCTGCATCTTTAAGATAAAGCTGTTTTAAAAAAGTGTGGAAAAAAGGTGTGGGATAAAAAGCATTCCTGTGATAGTAACTACATCACTACCACTTGAAATTTTTGAAGCTCTTTGTAGTTTCATTGCCTTGGTCCTAAAGGGACTGTGACTGAAGGAGAGTCCTAAAAATAGAACTGAATGCTGCATACTCAAATACCTGTAATAGCATGGGGTGTGGTGGTACTAACAAGCATAGTAATGATGTATGTAATACCAGATGCAATAAAACCATGAACGCATCAGCACGGCTCTAAGGAGGGTGTCATCGGGTTAATAATGAAATACACATGTATGTGGGTGGATGATGCACTTTTATTAATAAAGCTGCAGCTCTTAAGTGCTGTTAGCTCGAGTCACTGCCCCCTGACATTATCTGGAATAAATCACGTCAAACTATCCTCACTTATTTTCTATTAAACAATAATAATATCACAAAATCGATAAAGTGATAAAAAGTGTGACTAAAGCTGCATTGAAATGAGGTTCAGGTTTTTAAACATACACTAATTCTGTGACTCGGTGCTACTTGGGCAGCTTGTTTCAAAGCCTTTCAACACCTTTAGTTTAAAGCACCCTGAGGATCTGAGGCTGCACGCTGGCTCAAAGAGAATTAAAAATATAGCTTGGGGCCATGTAATCATATTTTAAATGCAAGCGCTATCATCTTGAAATCGGTGCCGAACAGGTAACCAGTGAAAAGATGCCTGTATTTCAACTTTGTTATACTTAAGGACCTAGCGGGTTCATTTGGCAACATGATAGAGAAATGTTGCTGATGCCAGAAAAGCACAGGACGGCAGTATGCAAATAAGAAAATAAGTAAGACACACACAAGAAGGATTTGCTTAAAAACAGCTTCCTTCATGTCATCAAAGTCATACGCTCTGGACCCATCTATCATATCAGCACAATAAAGACTAAAATGTGCTTCAGTGTACGCCACTTATTTTTTAATCTATGACTTTATTACAGGATCATTGTCTTTTAAACAACTAACCGAATCCATTTTGTTCAGCAAAGTTGTTTTTTGTGTGTGTTTTTTTTTTTTATAAGTTCCCCACAAGTCAGCATTTCCCTCACCATTTTTCCTACCAATTGGTTCTCTAAAAACCTCCAGCACATTCTTATGTTCCAACTCAGCAGGATAAGCTATAAAACTGCAGTTCATTTGTCTCCTCCGCAGATGGAGTATGTAGATGGCTACTGCCTCTTTCTGTGCTTTAGTGCTGCGGGCTGCGCTGTGGTATATGGTCGTGCTACTCAGCCTCCTTCTTCTCTGCACAGTTAGCCAGCTCTCAGCTGGCAAACTCCCCTTCAACTTTATTTTCCCCACACAGGAAAGAGGCATATGCCAAATGGACCATACACGGCGTGCTTGTGTGTGGGCGTGTGTGTGTATGTGTGTGTGTCCTTGATAAGTGTTCTAGTCACTAAAAAGCTATTGAGATGTCTAGTTTGAAAGTTTATGTTTCAAAGTATGATTTGTGATGAAATGGTGAACAATAGACACCGGTGCAAACTCTTAAACAGTGTAACCATCTCCGTCACTGTCACGAGCAGATGTTCTAATGCCCCTGTGCAGAAGGCGCTGGGACTTTTGTCAGTTTATTTAACTCCAGCACTGGGGCTGTTTGTGATAATCATTGATAACGACAATGTGCCATGAATTGTATCACCCTCACATTTAAGCTTTGGTGCACCAGAAAACCTGCCTAGACTCTGAGCTCATGCATTTCGCTCTGCCAGTTACTGTTCAGGGATGAAAATACTGATAATTTGCTTCACTATTTTGGTACAAATTGGAGATTTCCTGGAAAAATAGCCAGGAGAGCCAGTCATTCATTTAGTTATGGCTTCATGCTGACTCAGTGAACTACTGCCAAAGAGCAAGAGGGCATAAAAAACAAGAAAAGAAAAGGTTTTGCCCGCGCACGTCACTCCAGTTCTGTAGATGACTTGCCCTGCAGCCATGAATGAGCCCACCTAAGGCACGTAGTTCATGCTGGCTGTCTGACTGCTTTGGCTTGTTAACTTGGGTGCAAAAATTAAAAGCAAGAGGTTCTGTGAACATCAAAAACAGAGGGCACAGGGAGGTCATAGCTTGTTGTTCTTTTTTTTATCCAGGACTGTAATATGGAGTTTGGAGGTGAACTTCACAAAGTAACTTCTACTAAACTACTTTTACCTTCCTGTTGAGGTTTGACTTGTGTGTATGTGTGTGTGTCTGTGTGCACATTGTCTTTAGTTTTAATGAGCAAATGTTTGCAGACATTTATCTGTGCACAGCCTCACACGGCAGCTAGCTTGACTGCAGAGTCCTGTTCCAATCGACAGAGTTTAGCAAACTTGCTTTATAGTCCACAGTTGAGGTCAGGCTCGTTTTAATAAAGTTTAGGACGGATCGCAATGGTAGGTAGTAAACACCGACTCAGCTACTGGCCTGAGAAGCGTGCCTGGACATGTAAGTAAGAAAATAAAGAGAATAGGTGCCTTAAACTGAACCTCAGTATCTGCTCCTTTTGAAATGTGTTTTCCAGTCCACTGCACTGGAATGTTCTCTGGACAGGGTGTTTTAGGTGACTTGTACTGTGCCATAGGATGTGTTTGAGCACATACCCTCCTATTTCAAGCAGGCAGGCTGGATCACAGTTTGGCGGAACTGTGGCACGAGACAGGTACTGTGAAAAAAAAGCCAAATAAGGCAAACCAAATCATACAATAGAAACACTGAAAAGTCACATTGTGAGCAAAAAGAAAAAGAGCAGTGGCACAAAATGTGAGGAGCAGGCCGAAGCGCACTCGCAGCACAGAATGTTAAGCACGATGTGTGCACAGGCCAGGGAGGAAAGGGGGAGGGGTGGGGGGAAAACCGTGCTCCGGCACAGTACAAGCCAACCGCTTCGAGCATGTCTGCAACCATACTAAACTATCGTTTTCTGTTGCCAAAGCCAAACGCTGACCTTTTAATAACACCACTCAGTAAGCAGTGGCACAGACCTCCCTGGAGAGGGATATTTACATTTTTATACCCGTGTGTCACATTTAGAGATGGATGTTTAGAGCCGCGTATTCACTGAATAAATCCTTCAGATGTCAACATACTCAAGGACAGGGATTCCCTGAAGTTATGAGCCATCCTTCTGAAGTGATGTTTACAGCTCTCTTGAGAAAAGCACCAGCTTTTTCCCTTTGCTCAATAGACTTGTAATTTAAACATAAAATCCAATCTGTACATTCTGAGGAGACATATTCATTATAGATGTGTTTGACTTTGAAAATATTTGCTTGGACTGGCAGCCGTTCAAAGGGACACTTTCAGCAAGCATCTTTGAGAGGCAGTCCTTCCTTTCAGGGATAGTTTTGCAGGTGATTCTAGATCAAGCTTACCTCAACAAACTGAAACCATGTGACTTCCAGTATTAACCCTTATGCTGCTTCATTCAGAAAATGTATATTTATTTATATTAGTGCCCAACATGTTGACTTTAAGTAATTTTCCATGTAAATTACTTAAAGCATTTGACTTTGACCTTAATGTTAGCGCCCATATTGAGTAATACATTAAATAAAATGGCATATGAAAGCGTTTATGTTCTCAATACAACGATGTGACAATGATGCCAGAACTCGCACTGCATGGATATATCTTAAAATCTCAAAAATCCAAAGACTTCAACCAATTCTGCTCTAGTTACATGGTTAAAGATAATGCCATCCACCATTATTGTGTGTGATGGTGCGAGGTCAAAGATCAGAGTCACACAAATTAGGAAAGTTTCCATTGTACTGTCTCCAAATTTTAAAGGAATAGATTAGTCATCAGGAGACATAAGTACCTTCTTTGTTATTGTTCAGTGCAACATTATATGACTTCACAATGACACTAAAAGATTATTATGTAACATTAGATTTCCATCTTTACAATGGTGACATTTGCACAAATGACCTATAAAAACAATGCAGATATATAACGGCCAAGAGACCTTTTTAGTGTGTGCATATGAAATTATTAGAGGACATGCATAAGCAGTCTCCACCTTTCATACTCTAATAGAAAACATACAGAAACAAACAGGGAAACACAAAAGCTGCTGAATGTGAACTGAAATAATGAGCAAAACAGAACTCGTTAATAGTTACTCTAAATGCTCCATGAGATGTGTCTCGTGCCCTCCTGGGAAACAGAACCAGTTGCCTTAGATATATTATGCACAGAGCTGTTTGTTCCTGAGTCCTTGTACCTTTTCAGATTTCTGGGTGCTGATGAGCTCGGATATGTGCCTGCAGTCAGAACGTAATCCGGGTCAAATAACGAGACAGATAAAATGAATCACTGCTCAGGACGGAAAGGTGTTGGGGTAACTTTGATGACTTTTTATTTTCCTTTAACTACGACCCGCGAGGGCCCAAGTTGTCAGGATTTTGAGGACATTTGATTGACTGCTGGTTAGAAATGTTTTTATTGCTGAGGGCCAACTTCGTGTTACTTTAAATATATATTTTTTCCCATTATGGTTGCATTCTGCAAGGCCATCTAATTAAAGAATGTGTTTAAAACCTCGCGGGTGAGACGATCTTTGTTTAATTGTCAGTTTTCATTTTATGTAAATCATCATTTATATTCTATGCTGAAACTGTTTATGTACAGTCCTTGTTATTTCTTATTAAATTATTACTTGGCTGCTCTTGAAAGCTAAGGAGCAGCTTGTTTTTAAGCCTGCAGAAATGACAACATTTGCAGTGTTACTGGTCAGCCCTTCGGTATGAATGCCACGTTTGACCTTGACGTCACTGAGCAGTCTTTTTCTTGAATCACTTTAGGCATTACAGCCTCCGTAATGTAAAGTGTTTTACCTTGGTGTGGACAGGCGATGATGACATTCACACGCTTTATTGCACCATAAACAACTTCTACTTATAACAAGTCTCCCCAGAGGATGCTATGGTCCAAATTAGAATATAAAACAGCTCAAATAGGATCTCAAAAACTTAATTTAAGTGACTTTAATAAAAGTGGTCACATAAAGGTGAGACACGGAGAGCAGCCAAAGCCTGCTAAAAGATTTACATAGCAACTGAAAACATGTCTGCACATCCAGCGATTGATTCAAAGGGTATATTTCTGCATTATGCTAAAAACTGATCAACCTATTTATTAAGACGTCTCATTATGTGTTTAATTTAATGATGATGGTCTTTATAGGTATGCTAATTAGACCAAGTCTCATCATGATTAAATATTCATTTCCTTGGAAATGGTGCAATCAGTTCTTTCCAGAGTGAATGGCATGCATTAAAGTTTCACATCTAGCTCAGCTCAAGCTGTGGAATACCACCATACCTATTTTAGCCTTTTCTTAAGGGAATAGAATAAGTAGCTGTTATGCTCCTGTGAGCAGTCATTAAGTGATTGAGCCTTGAGAAACAAAGAGAAAACAGATTGTGTCACTCACTTTCTGCTGTGATCACACACACACACACACACACATTAAATTGTTGCTAAAAGTTATATAGAGCGCACATAAAGCTACTTCTGGCTGCTCCTGGCACCACAACATGTAGCTCCACATGTTTAAACTTTTGTGGGATGAAACTGTGGGATCTATCGCTTGATCGGCAAATGCGTAAACCACTACACTTTTCAAACAGGGAAAAGAAGAAAAACTCACATGGCTCTGTGAGACAGAGCATATACTGTTTATACTAAGACTAGTTCACTAGCAAGAACACTAGCCATGTTTACACTGTGTATCGATTAGTTAAACACACAGATCGAATCAGTGCCTCACCTTACAGTAGTATGTGAGCTTGCGAACATTTCATTTCAAATTCAATTAATCAATTAATTTCACCAATTTGGCAGGCAAACTGCTCTTTTGATTACCTCATCCCTCGATGTGTGTGGGAGATAAAGTGAGAACACAAGGAGAAGGAGGCTAGCTGACATAAGAGAAATCCTTGGTTCCATAGCATCAGTCTTAAGTGATGTCAAACTGTGCCATGTGTAGAAGTCTAGCATTTATACATCACACCGCTTGATGAAAGACTTCACTGTGGAGTACACTTGTGTTTCATCCCTTGAAGCTCCTCCAGAAGGCTCCTCTGTCCTCATCTCCTAAAAGCGCAGTTCAGGAAATGGGGGGAAAAAAGGAGCCATCGTTTGAAATGGGTACAGGAAAAAATAAGTTAGCATAATGAAATCCACCAAGTGAAACATAGTGTTAGTCATTAATGATCCGATGTATTTATTTCTTAGCAGAAATGGCGTCTCAGGAGGACCAGAGTCACCAGTGCTGAAGGGATGGGAGATGTAGCCAACCTGGATGTTTCCATTAAAGTGTCAAATAAAGATTTGCAAAACTTGAATCAAGGCTTTTACTAGTGACAAGGAAATGTAGTTAAATGTTTTGCATTTAACTTCAGCCTTTCGGAACAGAATGTCCTGTTTGAAAAACATGCGATGTAGTCGTGTTTTATTCTTCAGTAAACTTCCTTTTAATGTTTATTTCTTCTGCCTGTAACCTATTATCGCCACTTTTGAGAAGGCTTGGATGTTTTTGGTATGAACACTTGTGCTTGGGTGGATTTGTTTATATGTGTGGGTGCTTATGGAGCAATAGGTGGACAACTGCCGACTGCATTCAAAAGCGATTAAAATAGTTTGCTATTTGTCACGATCAAGGTTTTTCATTTGGACTTTCGTGCATACCTTTGCAAATATTCACAGGGATATATTTTCTTGCTCTTTTCTGATCCTTTCTCAGCGGAAAATTGAATTCTACCAAACGTATTTATTTAGTTCCCAGTTACATCACACCTGGTTGGCCAAAGCCCCCTACAAATATCCCGAATGCTGAATTCATTCTCAAGTGCCTCTATATTTGAACCATTATGTGAACCACAATACACTTCTTAAATGGAGACTCTGTACTCCGCAATGGTTGGATAGCCAGGGCAGAAGCCAAATGGACATAGAGCCAAATCGTCTGTGGTGCTCTGGAAAGAGAAAAAGGTGGTATTGTTGTTCACTCTCGCCTCCCCCAGCGGGGAGGCTTTGGGTTTGTTCCTGGTAGATGCGCTTGATGCTGTGCTTTTCTCTTCACACTCGGCTATGGTCGAGAGCTTAAATACAAACAGGAGGTTTTACAGGAAAGAAAAACATGGCCTCTCTCCATCTTTAGCCACGGGCATTCACATAACTAAACCTTTTAAATGGATTTCTATAGCCACTTAGCTGTTCAAAAATTTTACCAACTATGAATAAGATTTAATTGTTGTTGTTCTGCCAGCGCAGGTTTTTGAAGGAGCTGCGTTCATCTTATGATAACACTTACATTAATATTAATGTAAAACTGTATTTGAAATTCTCATATATTCTGCTTTGATTTCTTTTTTGTCTCAATTACTTGATGCTTTGTGGTATTGTAGGCACACAGTAGAGCTATGCTGGATTTTGCAGCACATTTGGCAACACAAGGCAATTTAATTCCAGTTCAGTTTATTTTGCTTTGCCCATATCGAGGCTTCTTACATGGAACTGTAAATTCAAAACAAAGCAGCAGGTCTTTTCATAAGGTGAAGAGATTACAAGGAGAAATGAATCTATTAAGTGAATGTAGTGCTACATAGTGCTATATAGTGCTACTGCTACCATGATCAATAATTAATTTCCAGTTTTGTCTATGATATGTTTGAACCCCAGCCCAAGACTTCTAAATCGATTTTTTTTTTTAAATAATTGCTACCACTTAAATGCTCCTTGTAATTAAAATAGGGCAGGCTGGATGCCCCCTTATCTGGAGGTCTTTCTGGTCTGGAATTATTGTAGAGTCTTTACCTTGTGATAGTGGTTTCCAACCCCCGGGTCACAGACCGGTACTGGTCCGTGAGTCGTTTGGTACCGGACCACGAGAGTTGAGGCTTGGGTGTGAAATTTATGGTTTTCAGGCATTTTATCGTTAACTCGGTTTCCCTGGGTCTTTTCCCGTGTTGTAGTTGTGTGTCTTATTTTGAAAGAAATATTTACGTGTTACCATAGCGACCAAAGAGCGTTAAGGGGCAGAGAGGAGGATGTTACTCTCAATGTTGTTGGCACATTTCAGGAGGACACTGCTAATAAAGATACACAATTACACAGTGAATTCACATTTATTATTATATTTACAAAATACCACAGTTTTTGTCTTAGTCGTATCATTTTATTTTGTTGTATTTATGTTGTTTTTGTTATATTTAAACCTTAAAGGCTGGTCCGTGAAAATATTGTCTGACATTAAAACGGTCCGTGGCACAAAAAAGGCTGGGGACCACTGCCTTACGATATAAAGCAACTTGAGGTGACTGCTGTTGTGATTTGGCGCTACATAAACAAAACTGAATTGAATTGAAAATGCCAGCTTACATGCTTGCAATGACAAAGAAAACATCCTAATATTGAACAAGTATAATTTTTGCCTTACCATCATTTTAGTTGGTGGTGGAAATCCTCAGTCACACAGTGTGGCTGCCGGCGGGTTGCTAGTTTTTTTCCTTCTCTGTCAATTCTACTAATTTTAGTTTAGCTGTGTCTGTGTTTCACAGTTGGTTATTCCACATCACTTCCTGTTTTATTTTGGTACCATTTGTTGCCTATGCATTGTGTTTAATTTTACTTCCCTTGTCTTGTTATTCTGATTTAGCTTAGGTGTGTTTAGCTGTGTCTAATTTCCTGTTAGCCCCCAGGGTGTGCGTCTGTATTAAAAGCTTCAGTTTCTTTTAGCTCTCTGTTGTGTTGTATTGTTTATTATCTGCCATCCACTGTTGTTCTCACCCGTGTGTTTTCCCTGTCCTCATCCTTGCATGACACCATCAAAATAAAAGCTGTGCCTTACCTCGGAAACCAACATGTTTCAAAAGGTGCAACTTTTACTTTGAAGGTGCAAAGTCTCCGTTTCCGGTCACACTGTTCATGGTTTCACTACTGCTTAACAATTAATTGTTGAGCTTTTGTAGACAACTTATCATCTTCCATGTCCCCGTGGCACCAATTTCACTTAGCAACAGCTAGCAACTACTCTGCAATTAGAGTTCATGTAGACAGCAAACAAATGCTGTGGGAATACACGTTTTTCACTGGTAACTGGTGGGTAACAGGGGATCACTGACCAGTCTCTAGGCTTGCCCATCCCAAGCATGCCAATATTTTACCAACAGACATAGAAATTAAAAATCTGTTAATGTGATTTATATTGATACAATAAGTAGCCACATCAGAAAGAAAGAAATTTCAGCAGGCTGATGGGAAAAAAAGGAAAGAATAAAATTAAATTACTGCCCCTTACATCACTGCTAGTCTCTTTTTGTGGCTGCACCCCATAAATGCATTAAAACTTGCTACTGAGCACATGAGATTACATTAGCTTATCAGGTATTTGATCACAAACCACAGCAGCACAAGGCGAAATAAAATTTTGGGGACATGAACATTTAACTGTGTTTCTTTGGCAATCCATCCAGTAGTCAAGACATTTCCTCCCAAACCACAAAACCCACTCTGTTGGTGTTGCCAGAAACTGGGAGATCATCATAATAAAATGTCCATCCTTAAAGAATCACGAGTCTGTATAAAACTGATCACCAGGCTCACTAAAACTCTTTTTAATTCAAAAACTGTAAAATATATTCATATATATTGTTCCATATAGACATCAAAGGGTGTTACAATCACATCCTGCACATCCCACACAAAACTGGAGAGGCAGGTCCGGTCGTGACAGTTCTTTAAGCAGTGATCCATGATAGGCATGTAATGGTTTGCAGGTTGAGAGAGAAAGGGGGACCTTCTGGGCGCTCTGTGACCTGAACACGTCTTTCTGATAAACCGTCATGGGGCACTGCTGAAAAATTCGACACAGGTGAGGGATGCTGGTGAGATGGCCTCGCTATTATCATCCATCACCAACAAGCTGTTTTGCAGTATGTATTTGTTTGACACCCATGAATTTATTCTCTGTGGATGAAAACATACGCTAGTCTGTTCCACAGATATTGTGTTACAATCTTACTCACTGTAATAACAATCATAAATGAGCCATTTCAGAAAATATAGTAAGCTTGTAGCCATATTCTGTGTTCTTTTAAAAACCAGCAATAACACTTGGAAATGTGTTGAGCGTGATTTCTAAACATGCTTATAGATAAAAGTTAGAAGCTGCATCAGTGCAAATAGAAGAAAAAAAGACTTAATATATGGTGAGATGTAAGATCACTTTTTAATGTGAAAATAAAGATTGAATGAGTAAGATCAGAAAGTAATGAGCAGAAGGAAAGAAGAGGAAAAACAACCAATCTAAATGTACTCGTGTGACATTTAAACACAATTTGTGATTACATAATAAAACATAACAAGATCACAAAACTATGATGGTGTATTTCCAACAGCACTTTAAACTGAAAGTTCCTCTGATACCGGACAGCCACCGTGAGCTGTTACTTTGCAGAAAATCTTAGGAGATATTATGTTGTAAATAACTCAAGAGAAGAAAAACTGATTAAACCTGAAAATTTGCACACCTGAAGCAAAAATATCATCAAATGTCACAATGTCGCATCAAACAACAGTCTCTGTCTTTGAGGATGTTGTGCTTAAATCTTTCATGATGATTATTTGTGTATTAAAAAAATGATTAACCATTAAAGACACACCTTTCTTTAGCTTTTTTGGTTCAATATTTGCTTTGAAACAGATGATGTATTTTACTCAACCCATAATGTTTTCCTAAATCTAACCAAACAGTTCTGGTTCCTCAAACTATTAAGACTAAAATGAAAAATATTGCTATTATCTCCTCATCCAGCAAGATACGTTTGTAGAGCGCTACCCTGAAAAATCATGATGAAATGTGGCACATACATAAAATACTTTAATACATCCTCCACTAATGCAAACATTAGAATTTGCAATTCTGGGAGAAATTACAGTGGGATTGTTGCTACATGCGGATTTGCAGTTACTCACTGTCGATGGGAGGAACAAGTTGTAGATAAATTGCTTGTTTGTGTAGAGTGAAAACACATGTGCCTAATAAAGCGTCAGGCATTGTCTAATATATGTGTGTTTCTGTTAATCATACTCTAAGTTCATAATGAGAGAGAGAAAGAGAGCATGGTGAAAAAAGTGTGCCAAGCTGGATTAGATGTTAAGAAACAGAGACTGTGGTTGAACTCACAACCTTCAGCTTCTGAAAGATTTAAGGAGCATGAATGAACCAAAGCCAAACAGCAACATATTAAAAACCCAAGCTTCCATGTCCCACATGAGCCAGTGGTAACTGTGCCACAGAGGGCGGCAGCTACACTATAGTGAGACACAGGCCAACCAATCCACAAATGATATTTAAATGAGGGAGATGTGACGTGAGAGAAGCAGCCCTCTGTCATGTCTGTGAGAGAAGCACTGCACCATGAACAGTGATGGGAATAACGGTGTTGCAAGTAACGGCGTTACTGTTTTCAGTAACGAGTAATCTAATTACTATTTCTATCATTACAATGCCGTTACCGTTACTAACAGGAAAATGCGGTGCGGTCGCGTTACTATTTTTCAACAAACAGTCGGTTGAAGCTGTCTTCAGCTTACCGCACGTAAGTAATCTGGGCGCTACAGCTTCAAGCAGCTGCGCGCTCCCGCGGACGGCAAACACTTTCTGGCAGACGATCACTTTTTGGCGCAACACCTGGAGCTGGGGGGGCAAAACAATCGCATGAGTGCTGCTGTTTGACTGAGGAAGAATAAAGTAGTCGTGGTAAGCCAATCACACGACCACTTCAAGATGACAAAGCAACAAGGTGATATATACCAGTTTTTAAATGGTGTTGATAGGCCACGTAAAACCAGAGTCATGATAAACAATATATACGCGTGTTTTTTCCTCAATAGTTTCGTCACGTTTACTGTCTAAGGACAGCGCTAGCAAGCACTCTCTGCTTATGACCAAAACCCCCCAAAAAACAGCCCTTTCGTGTTGGTGGAAAAATGCACCATGTCGACCAATCAAAAATGATATGGCAACATGACATTTGGTTGTTTAGGAAGAGGGGGAAGTTTTAGGAGTGACGGCGAGAGAGAGAGAGAGAGAGACAGCAGAAAAAGAGAGAGAGCGAGTGTTGAGATGTGAGAGATTTGTGACATTTAGCGTGTTTGGAGTGTGTAGTTAATGTGTTGTCTTGTGTAGTTAGTGTGTAGCGTTCTGGACAGTTTTGTGTTGTGTGTCAGAACAATGAGGCGACTGCTGAATGAAAACAGGAGGAGTGATACACCTGCTGCTGTCAGACCTGCAGTTATCAGGCTGTCATGTTCTCCTTTATAGTGGACAGAAATATTTGGAGTGGCACAAATAATTTGTGCGGCATCGTATTGAATACAGAACACCTGATTGTTCTGTAAATAGTTTGAAGTGGTTATTTTAAAAAGGGTAAAAGGTAAATGGCTGCAAATAACTTTGTTGTTTGCAAAACTTGTGCATATGATTTTAAAAATTGACAGTTTATATTTGCATTTAAAGTTATGAAATATGATTCAATAAACATGTTTGTGGTTGTTACAGTAAAAAAATAACTATTTCTACTCGGATTTTATGTTTTTTGTCTGATTTTAGATCAATTGTGTTAATACAGTATGTCAAAATGAAAACATAACTGTAAATTCAGACACATGAGGTTGTGCTGAAAAGGATGATACCAAACAAGGCAAAGTAAATAGTTTTTAAAGGTGAAATGTGGAGGGAAAATCAAAAGTAGTTAAAAATGGCCAATTATAACCTGGACCCCAGAGGGTTAAACATTTTTTTAAAGTAACGCAATAGTTACTTTTCAAGTAATTAATTACTTTTAGAATCTTGTAACTCAGTTACCAACTCAGTTACTTTTTTAAAGAAGTAACTACTAACTGTAATCAATTACTTTTTCAAAGTAACTTGCCCAACACTGACCATGAAATAGTTTGTTACTGTAGAGTGAATGAAAGTGTACCTAAAAAAGTGGCACAGTGTCCTTTTGCTGTCAGTAACATTACTGTAGTCATTCCATACAGAGTACAGCTCTATGCTGCTTGATCGTGAAAAGCATCGCATCCAGGAAGAAATGAGCAGTGACTTTAAACTACAGGTGAGGCACATCTGTCTCTCCATTCAAAGTCAGTGTCACTTTATCAACAGAACAAGTGGGATATTTCAGAAACTGTACAAAATTTCAAAAACACATTTCAAACATAGTGGTTTTGATTTCCATGAATCAGACGCTCTCATGACTCAACGAGTGACACAACTGACAGCCCCAGCCAATCGCCAGCATGCATTCTGGCAACGTCAAGTTTTAGTGCCTGCTCAGATCGCTTTGGAACCCCGCCCGAGCAGGTACTATTTTAGTACCCAGTGCCAGGTACTATGACCTAATGGAAAACCCTGAAAACCGTGTAGGACCCTCATGAATCTATCCGAGCAGGTACTGGTAATGGAAAATGGCTTAACATGTCAAAATAGCCCTTGACAATAGCATACACTGGTCTAACTGATTTGCATTTAAGTCATTTTGTGCATTTTTTTCCTCATGTATCTCCCACTTTGCTTTCAATTTAAGAAATGTTAGTGGTGGTGTTTTATGGCATACAAACAGAAAAAGGTGCAGATGAAAATCAGGCACAAAGGGTGAAATCTGTGTTGCTCCCCAGATATGAATAAACAGAACTGCTTATCTCATGCACAGAGTAACTACATAACTCTAGTGTAAAACTAATGAGACATCAAGCTAAGTCTCTTTGGCTCTTATTGCAAGGTCAGAGCAACAGAGCCAATACTGAGGGGGGCCATACCTAGACATAGGTGCAGGGATTGAGGCTGCTCAAAAAGCAAACATAACTGCTACTCTTCACTGATTGATGAATCGCTGTCATCTATCCATCCATGTAATAATGGTGATTATAGTTATTTCAGTCTGGATGTTGCTGTGTGGCTGTCTGTTGACGTACAGCAATTTTGAGATGTACTTAAAAGCTATATATTATAATTATGGCCTTGTATTGCTGTGTATCCTAAGTAAGCTAATTAGCATTTGTGTATTCATTCGTTTAGGCCAAAAAAAGCCAGGGCATGCCCAGGGCATATTCCAGTGATGACGTACATTACTTATGTTTCATAATGTCTCCTGTCCTTGTACATGGACACAAAAACAGCACTCCAAAGGTCTGCCAGCCAGGATAACATGATGAATATTACATGGCTTGTTTGGAGAAGCCTTTTAGGAGTTAATTGTTCCAGGAAAAACTAATATGTCTGCTTAAATCTGAGGCATCCAATGTCTTTTAGGATATTCAGAGCACGCACAAGCCCTTTGCTATTGTATTAATAATTATCTTACTTCACAGAGTTCTTACTGTCTCAATTTGCTGTGCAACAATGTTGACTTACTATCTCTTAAACAAAGCAAACATTAATTTTACTCTGTAAAGCTGGGGACATGTATGCTGCGGCTGATAAGTAAGCATTAATAAACAATTTTTTTTTGCTTTTTTTTAAGTAACTGTTGAAGCGTACGAGCCGGGGTAACTACTTTAAATGAAAATATGTAACTAACGAGGGCTGGTGTTCATGATTTTATGAAGTGACAGTTAATGTGGATCCAAGAGAGTCCAATACTTACATAAAACAAGCCAACAACAGAAAGCAACTGACACAGAAAATGGAACAAATTTTTAACAGTTCAGAAGACGGCCCACTTTAACTGCAATATTTCTTCCCCAGAAGGAACATTAGATTTGTTGATATTTTATTAAACCTGACACCTCTGCAGTATTGTTACAAAGATGTACTATTTCTCTATGAAGGGTTCTCTAGGTATCAAGCATAAAAACAAACTGGAGTTGATGTGAGTCATCTGTGTTAAGTGCAATACAAATTTCTCAGAAAATGACCCACATGGGTATAAAAGAGTGGGACTGCTGCACCATGTTGGCCTAGTCTTACCTCCCCTACAGAGCTCCCACTCACCAGCACTACACTTTGGGGGTCATAACACACAGGTCTTGGTGTGAGATTAACAGATGCACTACATTTCAGGGTACCTACCACAATGGTGCTTACATGGAGATGATGTACAGCTTGCAATCACCAGTTTGTTTTAAATTATTCTCATTCTGTGAACATGGATAGTAAGGATAGCTTTAAATGCACAGATCTGGCACTACTCTAAAGCTTTCATTACTTCTGCTTATTAAGTAATGGCGCAATCTGGAAACTGTAATGTAGATACATTTTTTAAAAGGAGTGGTTTCTTCCAATGGTGTGATTTAGCCTTACAAATATAGTGATACGGGGACATGAAAAAAGAAAGTTCAATTTTTGTAGTTTTTTGTGGAAAAAAACATTAAATTTGATTTACAGTAAGGACTTTGAAATATTTGTACATATTGCTCATATAAGGTGCATTATTATTGTTGCTGAGGATTCGACTGAGCTGGTAATAATAATCTCTAAAGTAGTTACTGTATTGGGCAAAATTCTAGAGACACTACTTGTTTCATTAGGAAAATGAGAAACAAGTGCAGAGATTTATTGAAGCATGTGCAAAACTACATAAAAATATAGTGTATAAGACAAAAACAGAGTTTGAACAATTCCACCAAGCTTTAAGGTCAATATACATACATTCAAAGGTCGTCTTTGGATGTTGGCTGCCTTTATTAAATTTATCCCACACTGCGTCAGTAATGTGGCGGTTAAAGCTCTGGGGAGGCCAATCCATGACGGATAGTGTTTTATTGTGTGTTTTTCTAGCCAGGTATACTTTTCCTGCATTGCCAGTGTGCTTGGGTTCATTATCATGATGATAAGAGAGAGATTAGTTTTCTACTAATAGTTTTTGGCAATCACCTTATTGGTGAGAATATGCTATTTTATGCCTGATAAACATGTGATCTTTGGCATTTTTCATGATTTCAACTTGAGAAATTAGAACAAATGCTTTTGCATCAGGCTGCTAGTAACAAATTGCCTAAAGATACAGTTTAAAATTTGATTTGCCAAGTTGCATAGGTTTTCTGAAGTTGTTTGTTATGTGTAGACACAGCACTGATTCATCCTTCGACTTTCAAAAAGCCAGAAGAATTGTTGCTCAAAAGCACTTAAAAATGACAACATTTTTGGTTCCTGAGAAACAAAATATGAATAAACACATCTCAGTAGCCTTTGGCGACTGTATTTTCAAATACATAAGAGAATCATTAGTGTTAGTAATCACTACTGTTGTGTCCCGGGCAATAAAAATGGTGCTTATTTAATTATGTCTCTTATTCATAGTGGGGAGGTTTTCTTACTATTAAACAGCCTTCTTGCAAATATAATAGCTTTCATATATTTAGATTTTATTTATAGGGAATTCTTGGGTGAATTTTGATAACCCCTCCACTGCAGAACACAGCCAAAAATGCATTCTTTTTGCAGTCACCTCCAGGTTAATTACACATTGAGAAGAAGCCATCTCCCCTGACTGCCACTCTCTGTACATTCTCCTGCCAAAAGCAGCTGCAGGTGGGCCAACCAATGAACAGAAACAAATCCGGCCTTTGTAGGTTACATTAATTGCATCCCACTCGAACACAACATACAAACACCAGGTGCTGCAACCAGATGGATTTGTGAATGCCGTCTCACAACCCTGGCTTCACACTAAAATTCAAAAGTGCCCTCAGTCATAATCATTTGCCACTCTCTTTTTATCATGATGAATTTTCGGTTGGCTGGACACCAAGCGACTATGCTATGGTGTGGCTACTGCAGAAACAAAAGCAATTACGGCCCTATTCGGTGCTGTGGCATGCATTTGCACTAATTTGATTTTTGCTAATTATGCTTTTATAAAAAAGTTTTGTGAAGTTGTACTGCGAAATGTTTTGTTCGTTTTTTTTCTTTATCTGGAAATCTACTGAACCTTGTCTGCCTCCTGTGTGTTCGACCTCCGGGTCATGTCTCATTTTTGATGTGATGCCCCCCACACTCCCATGAGCACCTCTGCTGTAAATCTTGTGCTTGGGGGGGGAGGGGTCACCATACCAGAACAGGCAGGTCTGCGGGCAGTAAGAGAGGCGTGCATGAAAAGAACTCACCGTGGAAGGTTTCTATCACTACACTGTCAGCTCTTATCGTTTCTCCCTTTGATGAGAGGAGAGTGGGGGGAGATAATGTCTGAAGGTCAGCTTTCAGCACAGAGCAGGAGCCTGATAAGGACTGAGAGTATACGAGGTAATAGGAACCCTCCAGTACTGACTGAAAACCAATAGTCTACCCGTGTCACTCAAAGAGAAACAGAACGGCTTTTTGAAAACGCCACTAAAGAAACCTGATGTTATGATACGTTTCTTAATAAGACATCGAGCGATGCATACCATTTCTTTTTATTTTAAAGTTTAACCCTTGTTTCAATTTAAATTTAAATTGAAATACAGTGGTGTGAAAAAGTGTTTGCCCACTTCCTGATTTCCTATTTTTTGTATGTTTGTCACACTTAAATGTTTCAGATCATCAAATAAATGAAAATATTAGGCAAGATAACACAAGTAAACACAAAAATGCAGTTTCTAAATAGTTTTGAATATTGAGGGTAAAAAATCAAACCTACATGGTCCTGTGAATCACTTTTGGAAAGCTGAGTTCAGTTACTCTAACCACACCCAGACCTTATTTTACTTTTTCTCAATCAAGAAATCACTTGCCTGACAAAGTGGAGTACACCAAAATATCCTCAAAAGCCAGACATCATGCCACAATCCAAGGAAATCCATGAACAAATGAGAAACAGCAAAACTGAGATCTCTCAGTCTAGAAAAGGTTATAAAGTCATTTCTAAAGCTGTGGAAGCTGTCCAGCCACAGCCACTAATGGCGAAAATATGGAACCTTACCAGGAGTGGCCGGCCAACCAAAATTACCCCAAGAGCGCAGATATGACTGGGTCAGTGTTCATGACTCTACCATATTTCACCAGAAAATATCTTGATGATCCCCAAGACTTTTGGGAAAATACCCTGTGGACCGACAAGACAATTGTTAAACTTTTTGCAAGGTGTGTGTCCCATCACATCTCGCATAAAAGTAACACAGCATTTCATACCAAGCAACATCATACCAACAGTGCATATGATGGATGTCCAGCCATCTGTTTGTGACCTCAGGCTGAAGCGCACTTGGGTTCTGCAGCAGGTCAATGATCCAAAACACACCAACAAGTCCACCTTTACATTTTGTTAGAGTGGCCTAGTCAAAGTCCTGACCTCAATCTGATAGAGATACTGTGGCATTACCTTAAAAAGGTGGTTCATGCTTGAAAATCCTCCAACCCTGCAACATTTCTCCACAGCACATGATCTACCGTGGTACAGTACCAAGTCTACAAACTGTCCAATTTTTCCACCTCTCTTAGTTTCTCTGTTTTATAAGGTGAATTTGGCCAAATGACAAATCAATCCATGCAGAGGATTTTACTTATGTCTCTTGCAATAAAACAAGCTTCTTTATTACTTATTATTAATCTCTAGCTCTCTTCCACATTATGTCTTTTGTCCTGTCTTCCTCCCCTCACCCCAACCGATCATGACAGATGGCTGCCCCTCCCTTAGCCTGGTTCTGCTGGAGGTTTCTTCCTGTTAAATGGGAGTTTTTCCTTGCCACTGACGCCAAAGTGCTTGTCATATAATTGTTGGGTTTTCTGTGTATGTATTATTGTAGGGTCTACCTTACAATTAAAGCACTTTGAGGTGACTGTTGTTGTGATTTGGAACTGTATAAATAAAACTGATTTGCTTTTGATAGCTTTTCATTCCTTCCTTCCTGTTCAGCCCAAATGTATATTTCAGCCCACAAGTAGCCCCTAAAACCTGATTGGTGCCTGTTCAAGGTGATGATGGATGAAAAGTGAGATACAGCTTGGAAGGGTTTCCAGTCCATCACAGGGCTGCCAAAAAGCCAAATGTTAACTCTCACATTAATATCACATGCTGCTGTGATTCAGATTTTGTCATTTTGCTTCTGTACAGCATCACAGTGGATTTTAAATCAAATTATCAAGATGAGATTGAAATGCAGGCGTTCAGAGTTAATTCAAGGGATATGAGAAAACCCCCATTGTTTTATACATATTCCCCCATTTTCAGAGGTTCACAAGTAATTGGACAATTGACTGACAAGCAGTTTCATAACCAGGTGTTCCTTCATTATTTCATGAGAGATTAAACAGATAAAAGCCTTAGACTTCAAGTGCTGAACTTGCATTTGGTAGCTTTTCACTAAAACTCTTAATATGAGGTTCAAAGAGATCTTGATGTAAGTGAAGGAAAACCAAAGCAAAGACTTTAGGAGTGCCCGAATCAACAATCTGGTACATGCACTGGCAGCTCAGGAACACCAAAAATCCCAAAAGACAACAATTTTGATAAGCTAGCCATATTACTGTCAAAGTCTATGACTAACACGCATCTTTATGAATAGAACAAGGTGCATACCACTGGTTACAAGCAAGAACAAGAAGACCACATTAAAATTTGCCAGGAGATATCTGAAACAGCCTGCGCAGTTCTGGAAACAGATGAAACCAAGATTAACTTGTATTAACTTGTACCAGAATGATGAGAGGAGAAAAGCATGCAGAAGCAGAGAAACAACTCATGATCCAAAGCATACCACATTATATTTCAAACATGGTGGAGGCAACGTTATGATGCGGGCATGTACAGCTGCCAGTGGAACCAGGTCACTAGTGCTTATTGATGATGTGTCTGCTGATAGAAGTAGCAGAAAGAATTCTGAAGTATACTGGGTAAATGCTGCATAACCGATTGGACAGTGCAAATGGATAATGACACAAAAGTATGCATGTAAATGTTATTTATACAGCACATTTAAGTCTTTTACAGTAAAAATAAACGAGATATAACATAGTTCCTAATATTCCAAAATTCCACAATATACTGCAAAAACAGCCCAAAAGTTTCTCAAGGAAAAGAAATGCAATATTCTTCAATAACCAAGCCAATCGCCTGACCTCAACTCGATAGAGCAGCTTTTTAGTTACTGAAGAAAACATTGAGTGTACAAAGACACACAAACAAGAAGAAACTGAAAGTGGCTGCAGTAAAAACCGAGCAGAGCATCTCAAGAAATTTAAGGCAGCATATTCTGAAGTCCATGAGTTCTAGACTTCGGACAGTCATTGAATACACAGGACTTTCATGCAAGTGTTAGAAGCAACTCATGTTTCAACTTATATTTCCGGTTATGCCCCTTTTTCTAATTACTTTTAGCCCTCTGAAAATGGGGGAATATATTTAAAAATATGCGTAATTCCTAAACAGGTAATGCAATACATTTATTAAAGCCCTTGATTTAGAACCAAAGGTCTGCACTTCAATCACCTCTTGATTGCTTAATTTACTCCACTGTGGTGCTGCACAGAGATAAAATGCCAAAAAGGTTTATCGTTAGGTTTAGTTTTAGGTTTGTCACGAATCGATTTTTTCTGTTAATACCCACGGAAAACTTTTTTGTATCATCCTACGCCTTTGTCATTGTCAATAGTTAGGATGGACGATACCGTTACAGGTGCAGTGTATTGTCAAATAAGTAATTAAATTCCTCTCTTCTTTAAAACACGTACAGCCTACACATAATGACAAATCCACCGGAACCAATGGGTCGTTTGAAAGAAAATAAGCCACTTATTCTCTAGTTATTGTATCCATATTCAAAGATGTGGGCTGTTCTCCAGTGATAACAGATATTGGTGGAATAATATTATCTCTCCCCTTTGTATTTGAATTTAAATGTATTTGAATCACAATGGAAAGTATGAAATCCTGTTTCCAAAAGATATAAAGTGCATTTCAAAACATTCAGATTTGTGTTTGTTAGCTTCATCTAATTTATGCACGTATTTCAGTGAATGATTGAACTTTTTTAAATGGTTGGCTTCAATTCGTCTGTCACTCACTTTTTGTATTTTCAATAACACATTTTTTTATCAGTCATGTCTTTTTTTTCCTTTTACAGTGCCTCAAATTCTTTCAAGCCAAACAATTGTAAATTTAATTAGGTTCTTATTATCATACTGCTTTTAATGTTGTCTTTGAGGTTTTGCACTATTTTTATTGGAGGAATAGCCTGCTGCGAAAGCTGATGATCACTAGGCTAAGCTTGCACACCGTTAAACTTACCCATCAAAGCCTACTCAGTGTAAAAAGATGGGCTCTAGGGTCACTTTTAAAGCATAATAACAACTTTCTAAGAGAATCAAGCTTTAGTGTGAAGTGTATGGAGGGATATTGCATCTATAGGACAACAAAATAAATACATTGTATATTTAAAGGAAAGATTTAGTGCACTTTCTGTTGCACTTGTATAGAACTGTTTGCATTGCAGTACTTGAAGTTCCTGGTCTCAACTCAGAATTGAGTTCAATCCAGTTCTGTTGTTCAGATCCATCCATTATCAGTGTTGACTGGTTGCTGTCCTGAACTGAGCTGCATGAGTACAAGAACAAAGGGGAAATGTTACATGCAAAATGGTGTACAGAAGTAAACAAACAGGTAGTCATTGCTTATGTGCAGAGATAATAATGAGTATAAGGATAAAGTATAAGAGAGCCAGCCTATTCATTTATGGTCTTTTGGGAAGGAATGGCGGCTTCATATGGAAGTGTGTATGGATGCAGAACAGGAGCTGTGACATAGATTGAGTATAATCCAAAATTTCAGGATGCCAAGGGCTATTTTTAGTCGCACCTGCCAACATCACAATTCTTGTGATAAGGCACGTGAGTGACATTGACTTGACCATTCAGACTGAGGTAGCATTGCAAAAAACAAGACCTGAAGTCTTGTCTTAAAAAAAGAAAAAATCTGGGACACTTTCACCTAGCACCATATATGTGACTGCATCTAACACAGTCTTCAGTAAATGCATTAAATAACTTCACTCATTTTTAATTTGTTTTCTGCTGTAAATGTTCTAAGCCTCTCTACAAAAAAGTGAATGTGGACGAGAGAAAAAGAAGCTGTCTGGAAGGGGATGTCAGCCAAATCTGCTGTAATAAAAGTCTAAACCACGCAGACTTTATTTGCAAACCATTGTTCAAAAGAACACAAGACGCAATATGTAATTTCTTAACACTTACATCACTTACTCAGCTTTCAGCAAATACTGTCAAACCTTTATAGCCACTTATAAATAAAAAATACTGTTAAGTGTGAGAGATGGTGTAAAAAAAACTAGTTAGAAATTGCTATCTATCTACAGTTCTGGTCAAAGGTTTTCATTCACTCATCGTGGGCACAAATGTAATGGTAATTTTTGAGATTTTAATGATTTCCAGGGTGGAATTAAATGTCTCTTAGCAAGTTGCATCTCGTGCTTTTGGTAGCCATCAACAAGTGTCTGGCATTATTCTGGCTGGATTTTTCAGCGCTTATCTTGGCACAACTGGTAGAGTTCATTTTAAATTTGCTGGTTTTCTGCCATGAACCTAGCTTTTAAGCATATTCATTAAAATCCCTAAATTACCATTACGTTCATTCCATCATGACTGTATGAAAATTTCTGACCATAACTGTATCCCTGCACCAAAACTCTTCGAACAACTTTTGGCCTTCAGTCAAAGAGAATTAGAAAATATCAGCCAAACATAGAAACTACCAAGAGTATATTTTGTATATACAGTAGCGCTTTCTATTTTTTTAGGCGTCTACGTGCATGAACTATCTAATAAAGATCAAATATATCAAGCAATGTTAAACGCAATACTGAATTTGTGAGTGGGTACGAAGGTGTGTGGTGAAAAATTCCTACCTTTTGGGGGTTTTTTTAGGTTCTGTTTTCTTATTGTTGTTTTTTAGGTATTGTTTTTGTTGGTTTGTTTGTTTGCTTATGATACAGTATAACAAGACACATCACTTATTATGTAAAATGTTTGTGTGGTAGCCAGCTAAGTTAGTTTAATTAAACCCAGTCACCTTTAGCTGCTGCTTGTTTGCGGTCTTTGTGCATTCAATGTTAAATTTAATAACAAAAAATCATGCTGTGTTGAGTTGAGATCAGGTGACTGGTTTAGTTATTGAAGATTATCCCATTTCTTTTCCTTGAGAAACTCTTGGGTTGCTTTTGCAGTATGCTTTGGGTCAGTATTCATTTGTACTGTGAAGCACCATCAGATCAGTTTTGCAGCACTGAATTTGAGGAGGGAGAATTCATCCTGCTGCTTCTATCAGACATCATATCATCAATAAACTATGGTGACCTTATTCCTCTGATAGTCATACATGCTATAACATTGCCTCCACCATGTTTGACAGATAATGTGGTATGCTTGGGATCATTGTTCACCAAGAAGATATGCCAACATAACATATGATTGACTTAAACCTTTAAAGATGCTTTACATTATTGACATCAGCCCCCAAAATTCAGCATGTGTATGTGTATGCTTCTTTGTAGGTGTGGGCTTTAAATCTTATATGTGGACATATTTTATTCCACCCAAATAAAGTCCATACTGATGCTGCTACATGTGTTCCAGCTGTGGACAACAAAAGTGATAAAATGTGAAAAATATTTCCTGCGAAGGTTACATTTAACCAACACTAAAACTTCAAAGAAAAAAGGCAGGCAGGAAACAAGCAGCTATCTGTGAGGCAGTCAGCGCAATGACTTTCTAACTATGTAGCCAGCTTTTTTATGAGCTGGAGTGAAAAATAGAGGGAGTTAAAAAGCACCAGCACTTGGACAGACTGAAGGAAATAAATGAGAAAGTAGAGCAAAGAACGAAGGTACATTGAAGAAGAGAACCCGATAATGCCTTATCTCACTGCAGTCAAGGGTACTTTGACCACGAAAACACAGACACTGCAAATAATCCCAGCTGGTGACTTTTAAAGTTTCAGTTCTTATCCATGAAACTTTATTTTACAGTCTATGTTATTTACATAGACATTCTTGAAACTGACCTTGCAGTTTTGGCTGTGAGCTCTGTGATGAAATTGGAATTGATTTTATCGATCTGCGGTCCATATGCATCTTGGTTTCACTCTGTTGGAGTTACTATGGACTGCGTTGCAGTTTCTGATTCAGACTGCAGAGCATTTTGCAGGTAATGATCATAATATAGATCTACTGATGAGCATGGGGCTTACAGTAATTGAAGACATTACCCTTTCAGTGGTTTAATATGCTGTGCAACAAAAATCTTGTTCCCCTTTGCATAAGGCAATGCTTGTAATGCGATGTGGCTTGTGCAGCAACGTTAGTCTAACAGAGAAACTTTGAAGACATTTCAGCTTGTATCCATATGTGTTATTACATAGAAGAAGCATGTTCATCATTCTCCTTGCTATTAAAAAACGCACTATTTGATCATCAGCAAGATTGACCATCTCTTCTACTTTTTGCCCAGTTTGCTGGTCTGGAGCATTCAGGTGTTTGTTAGTTAACACAACTCTACAATCTTCCCAAGAGTGGACGCCCCAGCAAATTCATCCCAAGGTCAGGCCATGCAAAGCTCAAAGAAAGCATAAAACTGCAAGAGGAACAAACTCTACGTGCCTCAGTTTAGTCCAGATAATACTTTCCGTGTTCGTGAGTTCCCTAGAGTCCATTCTGGTATCCTCAGGTGGGAGTGATGTAAATTTTGAATTTATCTTAGTCTAACAGGAATGTCTGCTTAGCCGCCAGGTCTTCAGCTGTCTATGTCTATGTCTGCAATAGAGTATAATCTAGGCCTAGCATGTATGCAATACAATTTTAAAAAGGCTGAGCGAGTATGGCTGGTTTGGAGAAGTTGCCAGGAGAAAGACACACAGCAACACAGCATAGATTTGCAAAGTTGCAACGTAAAAGTAAACCAAAGACTTCTTTTAGACATTCAAGACCAAACTGGAGATGTTGGCCGTAATGCACTGCACTAAATTTGGTCAAAACAAAACACAGCATATCAGCACAAACACCTCAAACCAACTGTTAACCACAGTGGTAGAGAGGTGATGAGTTGCGCTTGTTTTACAGCCACAGGACCTGGGTACCTTGTAGTCATTAAGTCAAATAGGAAATCTTCTGTATATAGAAGCATTTTACAATCAAATGTCAGGTCATCTGTCCAATAGCTAAGGTTTACCTGATACAGGGCCTTGCAACTGGACAATGACTCCAAGCCCAGCAGCAGACCTACAGCAGAATGATTGAAAAAGAAAAGAATAAAGGTGCTGCAACAGCCCAGTCAAAGTCCAAGCCTAACTGACTGAAATGATGTGAAGGAACTTTAAGAGAGCTGTGCATAAACGAATGCCCAGAAACCTCAATGAACTGAAGCAATGTTGTAAAGAAGAGAGGAACAAAATTCCTCCACAACAATGTGAGAGACTGTCAAAGTCACAAAGAAAACAATTACTTCAAGTTATTGCCCCTAAAGGTGGTTCTACAAGCCACTGAATCATGGGACGTACTTAGCTTTTCACAGGACTGCACGGAGTCCTGCAAAAGCTTTCTTTTTTCACATGAATGTGAGTCCAGGAGACACATGTATGAATGAAGGAATCACAATTGATTGTTCTCTTCACAGACAATCTATCCATCTTTAATGAGACTTAAATGAATCAGCTGTAATGAAGATCCCACTTTACTGAAGAGCCATTCTTCATCTACTTCTGTACTTGCCGCTCCTTGAATTTAAATGAATTTATGGCCCAATATTCGGCCCAGCTGGTCTTGTACATTATTGAGGAAAACTGAGGGGGGGGGGGATGAATGAAAAAAAGAACAAAATTTTACTCCCTAATTAAAGTCTGGTTTGTACTGAAATCTGAGTGTTATCTATTATTAATGTTCAAAAGATCTGTAGGATTTTTATACAGTATTTTAACTGCATATCACAGATGAGCTTCTAAAAATTGATTTTTATTTTTTATATACATTAAAGTGAATATTTCTCATATTACCATAGCCCTCATGCCTGACTAGGTCTTTGCTTTGGTGCCCAGGAATGCTTCACAAATCAATTGAATCTGTCTGTTCATCTGCCTGTATGCCCCTACCCAAACCATTTGCATGTCCTCCCACCCACACACTCACTTTTTTTCCATCAGCTATGAGATACCAAGATCACATATAAGAGGCTCTCTGCGCCCCCTCATCCCTAATAACAGCTTGCTCTGTCTCCACTTGATTCGAGTAGTCGGAGGCTGGCAGCGAGGATATTTTCTCTCAGACTGGGCTCGTGCCAGAGAATCTTTGCGGTGGGTATACCAGGCAGCCCATTAGGTCACATATTTATTACTTATGACAGACCATGAAGAGAAGAGAGACAGAAAGAGATGAAATACTTAAAAGTTCAAATTTCTTCTGAGGGGAACACAGTAAAAAAGGGAAAAAACCTCAAGCATGCTGCATCTCTTCCCGGATAAACATTTCTGTTTTCTTACCAGGATGATCTGCGTGTGATTCAGGGACATCAAACCCAGTAAGATCAGTACAGGTCATGGCAAAGTTCTGCATCAAATGACATTTATTTTCCACATTGCACATTTTGCGCGCAAACACTCGCTTATTTATACATCCTGCGACACGCAGAGCAACATTAGCTTTTACAGGGAGCCGCGTCTCTGCCCATCTGCTGAAAACCGCTTCCAGCTGTTCAAAATACCAATGATGCAGGCAGCGAGTGTGAATTAAAAACAGTAAAGTTCTTGATCTTAAAAAATCAAGAGAAATGCTTTTTTTAAAAAAATGCAAAAAAAAGTCTTCCCTAAAGCTGAGGGGATCCTCAAAGGTGGTAATCATTTTTTAAGGTTTTGTCAGTTGTAACACTATCCCATTGTTAACAGAAAAGGATTCATTTGAGCTTCTTTTAAGATGATGTTGAACTTTGGGCCCGCTGCGTGCTATCAGTAGTTTACAAGGCTACAATGGCTTCAACCCACACAACTCATTATTTTTAATTAGCCCTTCCTCTTTTGGTCATTAGAGCTGACCTTTGCCAATGCCTGTGTCAGCAACTGTTTGTGCTGCCAATAATATGACATCCATGGTTTCATAATCACAGCAGTGGCCTCTTTTGATGTAATAGGCCCAGCCTTCAACTTTTGTTATAAGATATAATGGTTCATAGTGATCTGACTGAAAACTACTGTGGACTGTTATTAGAGTAAATTTGGTTTTCCACCTATAACTTAATTTTTAATGTGTAGTCCAGGATATCCCCCAAGAGTACTTATACTAATACAAATTCTAATTTGCTCTATATGTTGCATGTTTCATGTTTTTAAAATATTAAAATGTGGTACAATGTGCTTACCATTTTAACTTGTTTATCCAGCTGTCAGCTCACACGAACCAAACATTACATCTACTTGTGAACATTCAGGACAGATGTTGCTGCTCTGTGAGTATCCATGACTCTACCAGATTACATCCATGGACTACAACAATATAAACATGAATAGTAGTGATTAGAGGAATTTTGCTGTGGGTATACCAGGTATACAAGCCAAAAACTGGTTGAAGTACCATTGTTTTTAATTCCAATATATTTTGTGCCCATTACCACAAATGATATGTCAAGAGTGTCAGAGGTTGTCTGGAACAAATACGCAGCAGCAGAGATTATAGTGCAATCAGTGTAATGACAAGGTTTATTTTCCCCAAAGTTTTGTTTGGTCTGTGTATGACATTGACTCATGCAATGGGACGATGACCCCAAGAAGAACTGTAAATCTATACTGAATAGCTGAATTAGAAAAGAGTCAAAGGTATAGGAGTAGATGTTTGAATGATAAAGCAGTACAGATAGAGGTTAGGATAAAGTTTGAGTTGACCACAATAGAAAATTTGCTATGTAAGTTTGAAACATCAAAAACTTCTCAGTTGATATTTATTTTCAAAAAAAGAAAGAAAAATAGAGAACACAACACATAGTGAAAAATGGCATTTTGACAAATGTTTTGCTGTTCTAATTTGTCCTCAGACATGGTGCTATACAGTGGGCTCAACAGCTTCCTGTCGAGCCACTTGGCCATTTGATACACCAGTGAGGAGTTCAAACATTCCTAAATGTTTATGGAGGCAGAGAGGAAATATGAAGAACTCATTAGGTTTAAACCCAGGGCAAGGAGCAAGGGAGAGAAAAAGAAGAAAAGAACAGGAGAAAGTGGAGGAGGAATGGGGAGGAGGGGGCAGGGAGGGGGGACAGACTTTATAGTTTCCCTGTGACAGGAAAAAATGATCCAAGAGGGAGTGGGAATGGAGAAGCAGGCAGTGAAACTTCCTAGGGGGGAGAGAGATGATTATGGTAAATGATAGACAGCTGCAGGGGTTGGATGAGCTGAAATGATAAACGATACATAATCCGAGGCACATGAAAATCATGGGGCCAATTGATTGACAGATAGGCCAATTGGTGGCGGACGAGTGGGGAAGGCAAGCTACAAGTCATGACTAAGTCAGAGTCCATCATTACGGTTCCAGATTTATTTGTCAGAGATAAATCTGTGTGCTCAGTATGACAGACAGAGTGGGCTGTGTGCAGCTCTCAGAATGGATAGAGATGGAGGGCACTGACTCGGAAATGTCCACACAGGAGTCTAATTCATAGGTGTAAGTGGGAATTATAGTGATAAACACTTTCCTTGGCGGCCTGTGCCTCTTTTATCAGTAAAGTGGGCCTTTAAGACACATATAATACAGCCATTTCAAATAGTGCTAAAACAAAGATTACTTGTATTAAACACGGACCTGTTTTAGAGATGAAGTGCCTTTTAAGTCATGTAATACAATAAGTGAATGTTATTACAGCCACTGAATAAAACTAAACATATCATACTTCTAGGGATTAATGGAAGCACTTCAGGTCTGATGTTCCAGATAAAGCCTTTATTAACACAGTGGCTCTAAATGTTTTTCATATTAAACTGGGCCAACAGATACAAGGTGTGCACTTCACACTCCATTCACACGTCCCAGCTTTTTAAGCTTTTATTTTGAATTCATTCACTAAAGGTTTGCACATTAAAAAAAGAAACATTCAATTTGCAATGGGATGCTGGGGAATTAATCATAAGCTACAGCAATGTCAGCTATATACTTACTCACCACTTTATTAGGTATGCCTGTTCAGCTGCTTGTTAACACAAATATCTAATCAGCCAATCACATGGCAGCAAACCAATCATTTAGGCATATAGACATGGTCAAGACGATCTGTTGAAGTTCAAACTGAGCATCAGAATGGAGAAGAAAGGCGTGGTTGTTAGCATAACAATGGCTGGTCTGAGTATTTCAGAAAACTCAAAGGTCTAACCCAGTACTAGCAAACGCCTAATAGCGTTTCCAGTGAGTGTACATACACATAAACAATCCAATATTCATTGACAGTAGTATACTAGTTATTGTTCCAAGGATGCTTTCTTTGTCAGTATGCCTGATCACTTTGGGGATGTTGCTTTTTGATGTTCTTAATTTATGTATTTGGCAAGCTGGAAGTGCATTACATGCTGAATGCATCAGCAATATATTCATTAATTACATTTTACAAAATATCTTTTTCTGCCCTACAGTTATTATTGCAGCATTGTTACCATTTCAACATTAGGTTTAAGCGTTTGTCAGAGATCATGGTCTGATTTAAAAGTCCTCACACACAGCATGCTTATTCAAATTTAATCAAAACACAAATCTTTCCCCAACATTAACCTGGTGTGAAAGTTGTGTGCCATCCATTCCAATCACTGCCTGAAAACTCCAATACACCTCATAAATGTGAAGCTGCATTTTGTTTGAAGGAAATGTTGCCTATGAACATTACACAGCCAGAATTTACACTGCGATCACAGCTGTGATCAAGAGAGCAGTTTAGATATGAGTATAATTGTAATCATCAATTGTAACTGAGGCAGTGGTCATTTTATTTCTATGGTTCATTTAAACACTATTTAAAATGATTTATGCTTTTTGGTTTCGTCTCTCTCATGGGGGTTGGAAATTTTTTTTCACATATTGGAAATGTTTAACAGTGTGTTGCTGTGAGCTGTCAATATGGACCTTATGAAATGGATTACATGTCCAATGACAAAGTGTGCTTAAAAGGTACCTGTCGTTTACTTCTGTTTTTTCCAAGAGTAGGTCCTGGCTTCAATAGTCTGCAAATAGTGGCATACTATTGATCAACAGATGGTCGAACACATTAACAAATGCAGTAAGGCACCAACAAAGACAGCCAAGACAAAGCAGACTGCTAGTCAGAGGTTTTAAAATACTAATAACGCTTTAAAAACAGCTTTGATGTTCATAAGAATGTAGAAACAGAGCACAGGTTCATATCATGGGAGAAGAAAATAAAGTCTGAAGAGGTTAAAGCTCCTGCAACACTTGTAGCATGAAGAACAGGTTTTTTGCTTGAATGATTTTATAGATAACACTCTAATTCACATATGGGTGCTAATTATTGGCCTTATAATGCATCACCATCCAGTCATGCATTATAAAGCCAATAATTGTCCCTGGACATGAGAAGTGCCCAGCAGAAAATGTGTGTGATAGTATAGTGGAACGAGGATAAGACCTATGTGGCCAAGATGAGAGAAGGGAACTGTTGGAATGCTACTATACATGTAACCCCAGCGAAAGTGGTCACTTAAAGAGAATGTGGAACCTCTTTATGTGTCAAAGAACCTATGTATTCTTTGACACCCAACATCTAGACTAACAAACAAACAACTAGTTGCTCTGTGAGTCTATGGAATGGGAAAAACAACATCTGGGCAATCAACACACAAGCCCTGCCGGTCATCAAACACCCTGCTGGGATAATAAGCTTGCCAAAGGAGGAGATAGAAGCCACTGACTGAGGCAGAAGCACTCCAAGACAAGAAAGCTTACCATGGGTTTCACCTCAAAGCAGCAGCCTGAGACTGTATGCTATACAGAAGAAGGGAGGCCAAGGATTTGTGAGTGTTAGAACCACTGTCCAGGAAGAAACAACAAAGATCTGTGAGTACATCAGGAAGATGTACTCGTGTGCTTACTGAATGCCTCAGGCAGCAAAAATCCAAGAAAAAGCAAGGAGCAAAAAGAGGAACTGTGCACGGCACGTACCACCGGCAGATGGAAGGAGAAAAAAATCCTACCAATGGCTGGACAAAGCTGGACTGAAAAACAGCACTAATCATGGCAGCACATGAACATCAATAGACAATATCAGTAGAGACTGTGGTCTACCACACCAGGAAAGACCCAAGGTGGAGGCTGTGCAAAGATGCCCCTGAGGCAATCCAGCAGAGTGCATGATGCTAGCAAGTAGGGCATACAAGGAACACCATAGTCAAGTGGCTGGCATAGATAGATAGATAGATAGATAGATAGATAGATAGATAGATAGATAGATAGATAGATAGATAGATAGATAGATAGATAGACATAAATTAAAAAAAAATGCTAAGCTCAAGGATTAACACAGTGAATAAAACAGAAAATAACTATAACTTCTTTACAAGAAAATGGCACAGAGAGCCTTTAACTTGTAATTTTTAATTAACTACCTTCTGTGAATGATGAATGCGTGTCTTGCTTTTCAACCTACGGCTTACAAAAGTTTTAATGTTGAACATATTGTGAAAACTCTGTAAGGACAAAAGAAGGATTAACAAGAAAAACATTGATATTGTTTAATATCCTAAATATTTGTCTGCAATATAATCTTTCAATTAATCCTTATGACCTGGGATTATAAGGTGGTTATAGATCAGGCCAAAAACTGAATTAATAATTACACTCCAAACCACAAAAACAAATCAATGTGCTTGCCAACTGTGCTCCAGGAAACTTATCCAGCACTGTTAGTACTTTACTCCAGAACTTAAAATAATGAAAATACATGTTTAAAAACTTGCATATATATTAATTTTAATAAGCCTTGTTACCATATGAATTTATATTCCTGTCTGCCAACACTGGTGGTAATACAAATAAAGAGACCAATAATATCCTTATGTTGATAAAACCAACTACTGCTGCTCCTGCTATACTATCAGTGCTGTGTACAGTACAGTAGTAGAAATGGGCCTTCCTTTGCTTTTTTAGCATAAAAGTGCTGAGTAAACCTTTAACCCTTCCCGTAGTGTGAAAGCAGCTGTGGTCACTGCTGTACAAACAAAACACCCAAAGTCATTAATCAAGCGAAGCATAGTGTAGCAGTGTGACATCACTGATCATAAATGCGCTTCCTATTATGTTACTGGGTAACACCATAGTCATGCATAGTTAACATGCAAATGAATAATCCATACTTGTGATGTCAGAGCATTAATTAAGCTACTGATACTGGGAAATGTGGAATCTCTTTGAGTAAGACATCAAACATCTACACACAAAAAAAAATCCATTGTACTCCTGATTTAAAAAAAAAAGGCTGTTGCCTCAGTAAGTAATAGCCTCACCACTTCAAATTGTCCCTGCCCAAAAGGTGAGGCCCGATTCTTATCAGAGAAAAGAAGAAACTCTAAAGCCTTTCTTACGGGTGACTTGTACTGTTATTTGATTTCTGTGGAAGACTAAATGAACTGTGAAGGTGAGGTAAGAAAAGAGAAGGATTGACACCTTTCTGACCATGGAGATGTGTTTACTCTACCCCCCAGCCCCCACCCGTCCAATTCCCCCTCCCCTACCTCCCCGTACATAAGTCAGCAACTGGGCAGGCCACGCAACACACACCCGAGCACGCGCACACTCCTTAGCAGATGGAGACTTCATTATTCTAGAGGAGAAGCAAGGCTTTGTTTCGAGCACAAGCACAGCAATTTCAGGCTACAGTGTAGAGCTGGCAGTCAATTTCCAACAGTAAATTAAGTCAGTGCGCGCCATGCGGGCTCCCTTTTGTGACATAGATGTGATCAATGGAATGCAAAATTATTATTTTATAGTGGGGTTTTTTTGTTAGTTTGTTTGTTTTGTCATTTTGGAAGAAAATGAAACATTTGCATGTGATAGAAACATATCATAGCTTTCTCTGCTTGCAGTGGTATTGTTTGCTAAAAAAAAATCACAATACTGCTTGAAAAGCATGTGTTTGTGTATTTCCCAGCCTATCCACAGCTACACTATCATGTACAGCTGACAGTCCCTTGGCAGGTGGAGTAGCATGCAGCTCTGGGATTCTGTTGAGATGTTGTTAACTGGAAATCGGTCCCTACAAGCAAGAAACAGCAAGGAAATAGATTTGCTCCTCGTTCAGCACACTGGGATATACAGCGCTGGTGGCTGTGTGTGACCATATAGATCATATTTTAGTAGAGCCATACAGGTTCAGTTGCAGCGCCTCAGTGTAGCCAGACATGAATTCAGACTTTCAGTATTCAGGAGCAGCTTAGAAATGCAGTGGCGCAGGTGTAAATTAGGTGTAATTATCAGTTCGTTCAGCACAACGCCAGGAATAAATTAACTACTATATAATATAGGTTTTTATCATGCAATGTAATGAGCATGGGTGCGATCAAACCCGTGATTAAGCATTAATGTGTTGTCTGTAATTCTCAAAATTAAGGGAAAAAAATCTTCAAAGTATAGTTTGTCATTCATTTACTTTGACGTGAACAAGGAAACTTTTGGTGAGATCCAAAAAGATCTAAGCTCAAAAAGGAGAGAACTCCTCGCATTCATCACGCGCGTCAGCATTGTTTACATGTTCTCACCCTCTGCATGTCGGAATCTGCACCAGCCGCCTCCACGAGCCTACAAAGGAAAGAATGTGAAGAGAATAATGCATAATAATATCCCTTTCTCAGCATATTCATAATCATTCAAATACAGCCAGTCGTGGCATGGCAAGGAGAGACAAGCATATTTATGAATTACAGGCAAATTTAAATCCAAAGTGCATTAAAATACTAAACATGAAACCAAGCGTTAAAGGGATAGAGAAACAAAAAAGAAAAACGGAGCAAATTATCAAAAGAGAAGGGTTAAGAAGACAGCGAGGAGCACAAATAGATTTTATTTTTAGTTAAGATTCAAAGCTCCGTGAAGGCATCTTTATTATTTTTCCATGAACTTGGAGTAGTAAATAAAACTCCTCTTCATCTCCTTTGGTACTAAAAATGTTTATTTCAGCTTGACATTTAGCTGGAGGCATATAAGAATATTCATTTGTTCAATTCACTTGAGATAAAAAGCAATGGGGTTGTTGACATTGCTGTAGAGCAGTTGCAAATGCAATATAAATATACTGTATGTATAGTAAGTATCACTGAAAAGCATGTGACAATAGTTATACGTCAGAGAGGAGCACACAGGTTTTACACTCAATTACACTCTACTGACCAAAATCCACCTTAAGTGAATCATACAGGGGAATGTCAATGTCTCTGTTAAACTGACTGAGATGCATAAGTGACATTTCCACATAGCGGCTATATGACTCTGGCTCCTGTAAGTAATATAGTGGTGGTGATAAAGGCCAGAGACACCTGCCAGTAGAAACTTCCACACAACATATTTCTATCAGAGCCAAACAGCAGGAAACCTTCAGAGCTAAATGTTCCCCCTGAAAGTCTCACTTTAAGTCTGAAGTGAGGCGGTTTTTGCGCCGAAGGTAAGTCTGATCCATTTACCCTTGGTATATTTTTAAGATTAGATTGCCAGAGTGTGGAAGCTACACTAAAAATAATCCTCCTTTCTAGCCCAGTGATAAAATATGAAGCTGCCTTTTACCCAGTACGCAAGGAATGGTCCCTACCCTCAGTAACCCTAACTAGGTATAAGAGGGAACGTGGATTGATGGATGGATGAACAAACAAAGAACACACAGCTAAACAGATGGAGACCAGAAATAGTTATGTTGGAGTTGACAGACAGAAGGATAGATACAGGTGGATATATATGAGTAGCTGGCTGGCTGGATAGACAGATGAATAGAAGGATGGATTGATGGGCAAGTAATGGAGGCATGGATGAATAGACAGAGGAATGAAGGGACAGTTGTACAAATAGATGAATGGGTGGATGGAAGGTGAACTGATGAATGAGTTAGTGAATGGAAGGATGGACCAATATAAATGGACTGGCAGACAGATGATGGACAGATTCGTGAGAGGTGCCTGTACAGGTGAATGAATAAATTGATGCAGTAATCCAATCTCAAATATCACTGTGGCTTTTTGCAGCAGGGATGCAGTGCCACGGGTGTGTGTACTGGGTGTGTTTAGCCCTCTCGAGAACCGCTGTATCTTAACAAACCTCTTTTTTCCCCCCTTCAGAGGCAAACAAGTGATTATGCAGCTAACCAAGCTTACAGGCAGGATGAAGAAGAAGAGTCTCTGAGGATGTGCGTCTCAACACACAGAGCAAAGCTTTGCGTTTTCAACACAAACACGCACGACATAAACGGAAGAGGGTTTTGTTATAATAGAACAGCGTAAAAGCTTGGAGAAAACGGCCACGCACATTATTTTTAACAGATATACTGGCGCACTTTTGTATAATACTGCCCGCTGAAGCATTTTGGATTTTCTGGGTTTTTTTTCTTATTTTTTAAAATAATATTTGCAATGGCAAAAAGCAAAAAAACAACAACCGATGACTATACACCACAGTGTTGTTATCTATTTCTTCACATTTACTAGTGCAAGATGGATGCAGTGAGCTTAATGGTTCAGTGGAAGTAGAGATTCAAAGAGGTCACCAGCAATGCCCTCTGATTGTTTTTCAACCTCCTTCGCAGCATACACATGCCAACAAGCCACGCCAGCTGCTCTCTGCCAGGACTACTCGGGGATTCTTTTGTGTGAGAGTGTGTGCGTGTGTGTATATGTATAAATGTGTGGGCAATGTGTGTAGTTCACTACTACATTAAAGGTAAACAACTGTATTTGATCTTAGCTTGATGTTGTAATATGCAGAATCTTTCCAGAATGGGATTGGTTTTAACAGCAAAAGCCTTAAGTGTGTCTGTGAGTGTGTGTGTGTGCATAAAGAGTCTACTGTGTGTGTTGCTGAAAAGCAACAATACACAAATCTTCTCATCCTAATTGGCTCTTTTACAAAAGGAAATTGGATAGTCTTGAAAACTGTTCGCAAAAGTAGTTGTTTAAATAAATTTACTACTCAGGGGAAAAAAATGTCCGTCTGCATAACTGTTTTATTTTTTTCTTTGTTTTAATAAATTAAATGTTTCCAAGATGTGCAGCAACAAATATGTGACATATTGTTATACTAATAACAACAGCTAATAATTCCAAATGTTGCAAGGCAGCTGGCTAGTTCTGCAGATGAATAATATAAACAGACTGTCAAAGTCAACATGCATTAGGACTGTCCTTTGATGTTGTGCCCTTCGGCTGTGATTCTGTGGTCCCCGGGGCTCAGCCACAATCATAATTCATTACATTTTTTTTTTGTAAGTTGAACATGTTTTTGATCATATGATATTTATAACTTGTGAGTTGAAAGCACTAAAAATAAATTTCACCTTGCCTCCTTTTGAGTTTAAAAAGCCAAGATGAAATAGAGTCCTTTTGATTTAAAAGAGAAAAACACTTTAGTAAACAAACTCTGGCTATTTAATGGCAAGATCATATTCCAATAAAATCCAGAAATAAATAGATTTTACTAAGTCAGTAAGTATCTGTGTGGCCAAAGCCTCATACAGCAGGTCTTAGTCCCCTGTGCAACAGAGTCCTCACGCACTGTTTCACTGGGTGGTATATTCCTAAATTAAGCTGAAGCTCAGTTTTCCACAAACAACCTACAAGCACCATAAAGAACTGGTGCTGACTGGCAAGTAAGCATCTATGAATGAAAATAGTCTTCAACAAGCTTCATCTGATTTGCTAGAAAACTACTTACATGTACACTTTTTGGTCTGTTTTTAAAAGGTAAGAAGCGTGTTCTTTTAAGTAAAAGAACACGCTTCTTACCTCTGTGCCCACAAAGCAAACCGACTGACCTGGTTGGGTTAAAAAGAGAGTGTGCTATTTAAATGGCAGTTTTGGTCATTGCACAGGTGTCTCATGAAACAATATTTTGTATGCAAATCTGAATTTCATATGCACATCCAAGGCTTTTTGGATTTAAAAAGACTGTCTTACCACAGTAATGGATTCAGAACATTGTGTAGCCTTGACAGAGATATGCAGTGTTTCACATTCTGTGCTCATGGTCTTATTGGCTTAAAGGGGACCCATTATGCTCGTTCTTGGACACTACTACAGTAGCCGTGTATGATTCACAGATCATAGAATCCTTTGTTTATCCCATCCAGGTCTTATGGAGCCACTGACTCCAATCTCCATTTGCAAGCTTTTTTCACTGGGGTCTCATAGGTCCACCTTGCCCATCAAAAGTCCACTTTTTATTCTGATTGAATGTCTCTAATCTGGCTTCTGTAAACAGGATCTGGTGGTTGTAGGCATTAGCTGCTCTGCTTGTTCTTGATGATGTTCTAAAAGTAGATTGAAAACCTATTAAAAACCAAAAAAAAAAACCACTAAAACACAGCAGCTCCAGTACATTTTCAACCTGAATGAAGGATCCTATAGGCAAAACTGGGGTGCTTGAATGTGAGTTAAGCAAATATATCCTCATTAGCTTGTTATGCTTAAATACATTTACACATTCAATGGCTGTTGCTAATGAAATGCATTAATATAAGACAAACATTTCAGAGATATGTTACCTACAGTTGACTGGCCATTTTTAACACCTCAGTATTGCTCTTTTTATCAATGGAATATTTATTTTAGCATTAGCCTAGTTAATATTGTGATCATTTATTTATTTATTTTAGGGCATTCGGAACCTTTTTGAACTTGTATATACTGACCTCATTTGAAACTTGCAAAATTATGATCGAAATTAATACAGTTTTCCTTTGAAAACACAATGACAAACTACTACTGCACAGTCCCATAATGGCCTTTAGCCAGAGAGCAACTCCTTGGGGATATTAAGAATTAAGTTGCTATCAATATTCTGGCTGTGGGGTGCACTTGACAATCAAATATGATTACTGCTGCTCAGATTTAGAATCACTGTCCCACCCCTCTCATTTTTCCCATCATCCCCTGGCACCACCATCAACCCCGTTCACTCAATACATATTATGTCCCTTAAGTCATAAACCACCAAGGCTAATTTAATGTCTCTGCACGGCGGTTTAAGATCAGGTCTATCAAGTCAAGTTGTAAAATAATGGCCTAAAGGAAAGTCCTGATGTGTATTCCAGTAAAATATATGAATGTCCAGCTGATATATCTATGGGATGTAAGATTATAGTACACGCATACACATGTAGGTAACCATGACCGGCACAATTACAGCAGTAATCAAGTGCAGTGGGGTGTAACACCGCCGTTCTCATACAATAGTGTAATCTGGTTTTTATGCAGGAGGCACCAATGGCCAATGCTTAATTTTCTCTAATATAGCTACCAGCATGTGTGTGTCATAGTCCCAACCAGTCTGACTAAGCATGCATGCATGCACACACATGCTCACATGCAAACACATGCACAAATACAGAACATACACTGAACAGCTGTCTTACGGTTTCACACTCCCTCCAGGCTTGTAGACTGATACATGTAAGCAGAATGTAGCCTTACTCAGAAAGCAAACACCATTATCTAGATGTGGAAAGTCTGACGTTTTCACACTCTTAACCTTAATCTTTTAATGTTTCTTTTAAGCATGATGTCAGCATCACTTTCAAGATGTATTACTAACACTGTCTAAACAATGGATATGAGGCTTGACACATTTTGTAAGAAACTGTGAGTATGTTTAGGTTAGTTTTTAGGGTTGCTAAAACTAATTCTATCCTTTCATCTAACAAACCAAGTTTCACTATGAGTTTACATTTTGGTGACAATGAAGGATAAAATTAAAACCTTATGCTACATAAATGTTTACATGCTGCTTAGCAAAAAAAGAGTTACTTTTTTTTTTTGTTTTGGGTTTTTTTAATTTCTGACAGAAAAGAACAAAAATTAGAATTTAGTATTTTCATTTTGTCAGAAGAGAAACTCAAACCTGTCAATCAAACTAAAGTAAATCAAATCCCACATCACCACATGATGTGTGGAATCAAATTTAATCAAGCTTTACAGCACACCGAATGGATTTTTTTTCCATAGATCCTTATTAATCTCCCTTAATTAAAATTTTTCTATCATGCATTTGGTTTTTTTACCCTTTTCTTACACCTACTGTGTAGTCTTTTTGTGTCTGTAAGGCCAACATCCACAGCAAAGGTAGGTCACTGCTGGTGAACTGTGTGAAAACTCCTTTTTTGTAGCCCATGCTTTGCTTTCCGTTTCATATCTAGGTCACTATGTAACACACTGGCATAATGCCCACGTCAAAGAACGACTGAGCAGCTGCCACAACTAAATCCAGATGCAGCCAGCTGCCTCAGAGTCCGCTTTTACTTTCCTTGCTAGAGCCTCTTTTACTAGCATTGACTCTAAAATGTCTCAGCAATGTGAAATGTTCTCTTATTAACTGGAAGAGCAACAAATAAAAATAAGTCAACTGAGGCATCTAAGGAACTGTAAAAAGTTGATATTTTCTTGACTGAGATGTGGCCACAACAACAAATCTTTATATGTTAAGTATTAGCACTACGCACAGCTAATGTAGCTAACGTTAACTAATGTTGCTTCTTGACTACTCTCTGGGCTATTATATATACATATATATATATTAATACTGCTTAATTTCTAATAAAGGAGTTCTTATTAATTTAACTTTTTGTTGCTTTTGTAAGACATCAAAACAATCTTGAAAAATGACACAAACAGGCCAAGGCTATGGTAAACTAGATACTTTAGCCTTTTAGCTAATTTTCCACTCACTGTCCCGCATTGCCAAAACCCAGTGCACTGTTGAGTGTGTGATAGTTTTTCTAATTTTTCTAATAGCTTTTCACAAGAATATTATAGTTTTTCATTTCATTTTTACCAATTATAATAGATATAACTTCTCAGGCAGGCCCATATGGCACTAAAATACTCAGTTTTAGCTCCTGTTTCAGAGCACAGACAGATGGTGATTAGATGCGGGGCTGCAATGCACAATATAACATGATATAATAATATTACTAATAGCATTAGGGATCAAGCAGGAAAAATGTGGTGTTTTGAATTTTAAAACAGTATGATTTTCTTTAATTCATCTTTATAGCTGCACATATTCCTTCAGTATTCTTGCTAATGGTTCTGCTATTAATGATAACTAACAAGCCCACTGCGCTGATACTGCTGTATTCTCTATAGAACAGCTTTAAAGAGCTGATCAAGGGATCAGAGCACCAAGTACACATTAGAATGAATTGATAATTAATTACGTTTGTTTGTCATTGCCACGAATGTACTTGTTGAATTTGGTAGCTGCAGCTGTGGGGGTATCAGATTTCCCCAGAGTGTCCATGTGGTGCAGGCAGGCTGAGAAAAGAGTGAGTGTCTGGTGGCTGAGGCGCAGACAGACCCGGCCTGCTGACCTTTGAGACAGTTGCTGATTCTGCGGGTGGCGGCATGAGGGTAAATAATGGTGACGCGCCTGTCACCTCAGGGTACAACTGCTCAGAAGTTTTGGGGGGAGGAAGTTGTCATAAATCCACCAGGGGCCAGATTGGGTGGTCTGTAGGCTCAGCTAAACAGCATTTACATTTGTTTGCAGTAGAAGCTTAATGAACTGAAAGCAACGACAGGAAAAGTACAGAGCATTTTTGTTCATTAAACATAGCTGCTGCGATAGCAAATAGATTGGCAGACTGAAGTCCAGTGGCCTCCAGGGAACTCACTTGAACAAACTGCACATATTCTCATCTCTTTTTTTTTTTTGTCATTATCTGAAGTTCAATGAACCAATATATTTTATATCAACTCTGGATTTCATTATTAGGGGTTAGTGATGGAAAAACAAATAACACTCAGCTGTGCAGGTTTCTGGAGGTTTTGCCTTTTTCAAGCTCATTGTTTTGCTTTTACTGCATGGTTAGGTCACAATGTTCTCATCAAATCCATTTTTCAGCAGCAACAGGCAGTTATTTTCAGTAAACAAGCTCCTATAAAGCCAAACCCGGCCAAACTACAAGGTGGACAAGTAAGGCTGGAAGCTTGGTGCAGAAGGAGACATTAATCATATGTACAGTTATACAAATCATACAGCACACTGTGTACATCTAGAACATCTGCATTCTATCAAAGTGAAGAAAGACAGTCAGTTTGAGACCACCAAGGCAGCCATTCAATATTGTAGGTTTTGCTCTATACCCTCCATAAATACCTGTTATTTGGAAAATCAATGTAGTTCATTTGTCTCGTTCTACTCTTAGAATGGTCCCAGCACCAAAATGCTACTTAGCAACTTAAGGGATCAATAGAAAATAAAAGCCTGACAAGGATTTATGGTGGAAGCACCATTTTAAGAATAAATGAGCCACAGGAAGAAAAAAAAAATTAAAATGAAGCGTGTGCCTTTTGTTCACAGATGTGACCAGTGTATGGGAAATATATCAGCTGCTGGTGACAATATAATTATATTGTGGCAGGCAAATAATTTATTTTTCTCATATCAGTGGATACTCTAAGTTGTAATTTCAGATTCTTACCACTGAGATGGCTAAAGTGGCATTTCTAATTATATGACTTATGTATGTATATATATATATATATATATATATGTATATACATATACATACATATATACTTTAGCTGATGTAATCTTAATAAACACTGATAAGAAAAAAATCAGTTCTCAGCATCCACAGCAGTTTACGTAAAAGGCACATTACTGGTGTGGAGTACAGCAAGATTTAGTGCTACTTATTTAGGGTGAGTGGGCTACTACAGTTTATTGCTGATAGAACAGCTGATGACCTCACCTTTTAGGGTGCTATTATTTCTCACAATGGGGACTAGTAGACAAATATGTGGCTAGAAGCCAAACCTATTAATGGTTTCTGGACATTTTAACTTTTATTGTGCATAAATACTAACCTACTGAGAGTTTCAGTGGTATATGGTTACAGTCCTTTAAAAAACCTGTTAAATCAAACCCCAGGTTGTATTAATGGTCTTGATTTTTCAAAAAAAATGTAATTCCTTGTTCTATTTGGAAGGTTTTATTTATATTGAAAGTAAAAACTTATCCAAGGAAGCTTATCTTATTCAGGGTCGCAAAAGCACAGGGAACCTACCCAGCTATCATAGGGTTAGAGTTGAGGTATATCCAGCACAAGTCGTTATTACATTTTAAGTTAACGCTATGATATTCTTCTTTTCCATACTGAATGTTGCTCTTGACAGTTTAACTTTACATTAAAATATTTCTGAAGAAACAAGTGGAGTTTTTATTATTCAGTATTCACCAGATGTTAAACCAACTTTGATTAGCAATGACAGTGGTTGTCAGTTAAAAACACGTATCTATATTTTCCTTCTAAATGTGTCCCACATCATTTGATCAAGAGTGAGCCAATTAATCAACTTTCTGAGGTCAAATATTTAGGTATAAAGTGGGGTTTTTAACTGACATTAGATATGTGTCATAATTTCAGCTTTCAGCTGACATATCTGCTTTGCAGAAATGTACGACCATCAGTTAGAAAGGTTATAAAAGTATGTAATCGAACTAAAGTTTATGCAGGTTGTCCAACTGTCATGACTGAGAAATGTGAACCTGAACTGTTTTATCTTAAAGGCCCTTTAAGGTGGAAAAACACGAAAAATTTGAATTAATGCTACGTCATTTATTTCCTTCAGAACTGCATTTGATGTGCAGTTATCAATTCATACTGCGTCTGCTCCTATCAAATAAAAATTAATTACCCTCCCACCATAGGTAATCTGCTGAGTTTGCACTTCACAGTGCAAACGTGAAAATAAATAAATAAACATATCAAATTTATTGTGGCTCCGGAGGGAACCACCAGGCAAAATCTGAGAATGATTTAAGCGATGTCATTTGAGTACGTTTAGCAATGAAAAACATCTGGGTATGTGGAGTTGGAAATGAGTGCGATTACCAGTCCTTTATTAATGCATTTTATTAAATAGTCCCAGAGACACCAACTACGTGTAGCATTTAAATGTGCTGTTTTTGTATAAGGAACCCAAAGAAACATAATACCATATGGCCAAGCATCGTGCCCAGATGTCATCACAGAAGCGTTCCCTTCCATTTGACTTATGGGTCACAACATCAGCATCTGCGAAATGAATAAATGTATAAATATACTTTATGCGCAAAAGTGCACATCATGTGACATGCCTTGGTGAATGAGACCCAGCTATGTCTGTAGTCTTTAGAAAAAACTGAAGACATAAATATGCCGGGGATGTTAAGAGGTTGAAGGTTGGACTGTATGTCTCTCTAGCCAGGGGCAGTTTTCAGGCTGGAACAAAATGATGATGGTAATATTGTTCCTGGTCATCCCCGCAGTTGCGTAAAATATTTCTGTCCTATCTAATGCATTTTTGATTCTCCAGTATCAGCCATGTCCACGGGCTCGTTAGTCACTGGTGCCCGGTTTACTTTATATTGTCAGGCTGTGATGAAATGTGATGAAATGAAAGAAGGGAATATTCACTTTAATTTCACTGACTTTGAAAAGCTGGAGCAATTTTCATGATTTCTTTACTGCTTATGATAAAATAGTCATATTATTCTTTATCAATATTTTACTTCCTTCTGATGATTTTCCATGCTTTTTTCAAAGAGATTAAGATTCACATGCTGCACACATTATTTTAAGATTATTATTCCTTTAGGCTGAGCACGTAGACGTTATTGCATTGTGTACTAATGACCGTGTGGGTGAAATAAAATCCATTTATTAATTCTGACAGTTTAATACAACATATATAACTGCAATGATTCTGGACCGCACTACATTATGTGTGCACCCCATTATCCAAGTATAAAGACGACTTCTTGTCTCCCTCTTTTCGGTTCGGATCTCCTCAGTTTGTCTTCAGTCCCAGAGGAGTTGGGAGATAACTCGGACTGATCAAAGAATTTGAAAGAATCATTCTGTAGTCTGTGGGCCTTTAGCTCCGTGGAGAGTCACAGCCTGATTGGATTTTCCACTTTCAGGAGCAATCCTCTGTAATGTCACTGACACCTCACTAAAGCAACACTGTCATAGTGCGTTATCTGGTTCAATATTCTCCTATTGGCATTTTCCTGTCTGTGAAGATTGCGGAGCATACCAAGAAAATGAGACAAGTGATGGAATATTCTCCTTGTTATTTCCAGCTGGTAAGAAAGGAAGGAGAAGAAGGAGGAAAAGAAAAGTGTTTTTTAACCTTGACAGAAATACGAAGTGGCCTTTCTCTGCAGGGAACCGACTGTAACGGCATTTTGATACAGGGAACATTACAGAGAGTCATATAAAACAGTTAAATCCACAAATACAACAGCACTTCATCAGTTATCCTCAGAGGCTAAGCATGTAGACTCACTGACTCATGGGAGAACTGCCTGTTCAGTTAGTTTGTGTATTTGTGCTTAAAGTAGAATATTATACAGTTGACTGCAGGTTCATGAGTATTTGGACAGTGGCGTAATGTTTGTAATCTTACTTCTGTATGTCTGTAGATTTTAACTTGTAACTGTAATTTAAGGGGTTTAACAAAAAAACTGCATGAGCTGTTTAGGAATTATAGTCATATTGCTACATAGTCCCCGTTATCAGTGGATCAAATTGGACAATTGATTGAGAAGCAGTTTCGTGGCAGGTGGATTGCTCCACGACAAATTAAGCAGATAAAAGCTCTTAAGTCAGTTTGAAGTGTTGAACATGCATTGGCAGCATTTCATGGACCTCTCGATATGAGGTCCAAAGTCGAACCTATCAAAGAGATTGCAAAATCTCTAAGAGCAAAACACCAAAACAATAATCTAGTACATTTTAAAAAAAAATTATTACATTTTTCAGCACAGCAACACCAAAAGGCCAAAAAGACCACAAAAGTAAACTAAAGTGGATGATCGCAGAATTATTTCTGTGTTTAAGAAAAACTGCTTCATAACATTTAAGCAAGTCAAGGAGGTGCATATCATTTTTAAAGTTAACAATCAAGAGATGGATTCATAAATAAAAATATAGCAGGTTTACAACAAGGTGCAAAGTACATGCTACACTCAATGACAAGAAGACCAGATTAGACTTTGCCAGAAAGCATATAAAAGAGTTTGTAAAATTAACTTGTGCCAGAATGATGGGAACCTCACAGTGCAAACAGATAATGAATCAAAAGCACACTGCAAAAGCAACTGGAGAACTTCTCAAGGTGAAGAAATGGGATAATCTTCGATGGCATGCTTTACAGATATTAAATACATATTTGAATGGAGAGAGATCCACAGCCAGCAACTGAAGGTGCCCACCGTAAAGGCCTAGCAGAGCATTTCAAGAGAGAAAACTCCATGTCCATGGGTTTCATCCAATTAGTAAAACCAAGCCTTAACTTTCCATAATGATCATAGCATATGTATGTATATATTTGTGCCTTTGTTAATATATATATATATATGTAATCTAACTATATATACTATATCATTACATATCTTATAGAAAACTTGGCAAACGATGTCAATAGAGAAACACTTTGGGGTGGAAAATGGACAAACTACCAGATCATCTTTTGTCTCCAAAGCAGACGGTGCTGTATCTAAGTTGTATTTTTCCCTTTCCTGAATTTATTCACCTGAAATGTACTGCAAGTTTAAAATAGTAGATGAAAGCTTTCCTTAAGATTAGTCACAGCAGTCAGTCAATTCTGCTTATGTTACTTTATCATTTCCCTTCTCAGATGGGATTCTCACTGATCATAATTTATGAATATCTGATCCCAAATGAAAATATTGAATTTTGCTATCTCAGAGGGCAACATCTCTTTGTTGTAGCTATGAGTGCACTTCTTGTGGGCAATTTTAGAATATAGTGAACATGGCTTATTCTTCAACACAGCCTGAACTCTCTTAGGAAAGCTGTCCTCAAATTTTTTAAGTAGTTTTCAGGAACAGTTCTCACTCAATAGAACCTGTTGCAACTGATTTTCAGTCAAATTCCTATGTTGTCTAGCATTCCTCAGCCTCTTCTCCCAGTTTCCCTTCCTTAATGGATCAACTGAAGGGCCAGATGCAGCTCCAGTGTATTTGTTTTTGCTTTGAACTTCTTTTCCTATTTCTTAAGGATATTAGATTCTGTTCATCTGGGTTTTTTTTACACCTTCTGCTTTTTTCCTCCACTTGTCCAGTCCCCCCCACCCACACCCCCATACTATGCCAAAAGATGCCAAGCTCTTTGTGAATCGTCTTATTGGTCCTAAAAAATTTCTATTTCTTTGTTGTCAAACTATCTTTGTCCTTTTGTTTTTGTAGATTCAGCTAAAGAAATGGGGAAAATTAGTTTTTGTGATGAGCTGCTAGTACAAAAAAATTGATCAAAACTACCATTTAAATTTGTTTCTTTGCTAATTTGTCTGTTATGCGTAGACACAACACTACTTCTTCCCTTGAGTTAGGTCCATTTTTATGTTTGAATGATTCATTACGGTACAAGGAATGGACTTCGCTTTGGCTAAATTAAGTAGTTGGCCTTTGTTTGAGAAAGGGACTTCTCTGGATTGCTACATGGAGTCACAGCTAAGACAATGTTAGGTGTAAACATTGAATTACTGAATGTTTCTTAGTGAAACATAACCAAGATTCTGCATAAATTTTGTATCCTTTACAGATGTGTGATGAACAATGGTTGCTAAGCAATGCCTGATAATGTCCAATGATATATAGAGAACGAGTAATTGACTGAATAGAAGCAGGCGTTTATGCTTATATTATCAGTCATAAAATTTGCTCTATTAAACACCTATATTAAGATGCTGAAATGATGTGAAAAGCACATTTAACAACTTGATTTTTTTATAATATCTTCTCAGCTTCTTGATATTACAAAGAGCTGGCTGGACTCTGGCAATTTCACAAAATGAGCATAATTTCTTATAATGTTATTTTTCCCCCTAAAAAAAATCACTTTTTCAAATCCTAATACGATGTCACAACAGCGCTGCATTTTGCAAAAAATCTGAAAGTGGAGCAGAGTGGTACAAAGTAAGGATAACTGATGATTTCAGTAATACATTCTATCCATATAGTTCAAAGAAAAAGTTTGAAAACCCTAAGGAATTTTCCCGTCTGCCTCGATTACTCATAGTATGCAGTCTGATTTCCATCTATATAAGCAACAACCTCCAGATGTTTCCTGTAGCTCTTTGTGAGACTTGAATGATGATTAGGAGAAATTGTGGACCGTTTTTTCCTACTAAACTGTATTAGCTCATCAATATTGCTGGGATGTCTTGATTGAACAGCTCTTTAGGTCATGACATTAAATCTCAATTTAAGGTCAAGGTTTAAAGCTCTTCTTCCCATTTGCTGGTAAGAAGAGCAGTGACAATTTCACACACGCTTGGTGGAGTTAATGGACATTAAAATGTGACTTGGGTCACCAAGACTAATTGCATAGGTAGTGTAAACAGTCTCTTCCAAACATTTTTCACAGACCAATGTCTGTTTGTATGTTGTTCTGAGACCAATGGTTTCCATCATGGTATCTTCTCTTAGGTCAATTCTCACAGTGAACAACACAAATGTTTTCCTAAGTAGAGAGATTTCTGCAGGTTTTGTGCATTTGACATGACTTTGGGTTTTTCTGTTTGTCTCTTCAAAGACTGCATGTTGTGCTCCTAGAGTGAACTCTGCAGGGTTCCAGCTCCTAGAGAGAGTAACAATACCCCTAATTTTACTACATTTGTAAACAATTTGTCATATTATGGACAAAACAGGCCTTTAAAAATGATTTTGAGTTTTTCTAGCTTTCAGCTTCTCTATAATGCTTCAAATCTGAGACCAAGTTGTGTTTCCTATTTTCTAGCATGGTGCACTTGCACAGAGCCCCACATCCACTCCGAGGACAAAATTAGCAATGCTCAGACCCTGCATATACAAAGACAGGAAGGTATGACACCTGTGAAAGTGACCTGTGAACAAGGCATGGTTTACACCCACCTCACAGTTTCATCTCTTTAATTGGCACACCTGACTCCGAGTAAAGTTTGGAAAAGTTTTTACCTCAGAGGATAGTTACTTTGTCTCATTTGCACAGACAGTAATAACTCAACGTGTTCACTGAAGTGAAAGTGTAAGACCACATTTTATGGCACACATACATTATTTAAACGGTACAGAAAAACAGAAGTTACAAAGTTTCTCAAGCTGCGGTTATATATATTTTTTCTTTTTAATTAATTCATGAAACTATTTTGTAATAACGGTTTCTTGTACATTTTGCAGTTTAGCTTCATTTCTCCTATTCTAATGAGACTTTGTGGACTCACAGTAGGCTACAGCTCCTGGACTCAGGAGAAACAGCACAGAACAGTCTGTTCCCAGGTGCAGTCATATCAAGGCTCACACAGGACAGCAATGTTTGAACACCCTAATCCTCAGCCTTCATTCTTCCCAAACTTCAATAGCTGCCGCTGTTTCCACTTCCCCCACAACAACTGCTTCTGTAATGTTTTGCACACAAACTCAAAGAGGGCCCCGACTGGAAGAAAAATTCGTTAGACCTTCAAAGGGGAGCCAAACCTGCTTGATGATAAAACACTGTTTTGACCTATCTCTTTGAAGAGTGTTTCAGTACATGAACTGTACCAAAATCCTGCGCACACAGACTTTGTATAAACTCTCCTGTCCATGCGGACAAACACACGTGCCCTTGCACGCACGCGGCTACATGGCCTTACATACAGAACGACAGAGAGAAGATGGATAGCAGGAGCGAGTATAGTCCATTTTGTGGGAACCCTTCAGATCAATCCAAAAAGGAAAGGGCAGGGTTCTCGCCCCATCAGAATAACAGAGTCCGTTGACCTTTTTAAATGACTGAAAGATACGCTAAGGTAAAGTAAACAGTGGTTTGCTTGCAGCATCATGGCAAGCCGTATTGATCCCGCTTCTCAGAAAAGGTCATGCACATGAGAGGTGATTGTTATTAGATAAGCAAAAAACAGACTGTGAACTTTTCAGTTTTGCACGCACAAAGACAGACAATCCATGTAATTGTGTTAGCTCGGTATTATTTCAGCGCTGGAAGTTTGTTCATGCACAGAGCTGTGTTATGTGTGGCACAGCACTTTAGCTTGGCTTTGGCTGGACATCTGTGCTGAATCAGCAGCAGAGCCGTGTGTGGCAGGTCATTAGCTAACGAGGGCCAGTCTAATGTCTGTTAAATAGCTAATAACTGCAGTCAGAGGGAAGGCAGCCAGAAGGGGGTTGGATGTACTTTCAGCAGTCTCCATGAGAACCTTTTTTAAGTCTATAATTCTTTATAGTCCCTTTGGTGATCGGGTCAGGGTTTCATAAAATAAAATAAATAGTTGAGGGGGGTCTGAAAGTTCCTTCTCAAAAAAAACTGTCAGCATCTTTCATCTATCTATATGGCATCTATCTATCCCCCTGCCTGCTTCTCTCTTTCATCTTGTCTTTTCTTTTCGGAAGTGGAGCTCAAAAACCATAAATAATTCATGAGTGCGAAATTGTTCAATAGGCATGTTAAGGTACCCAGAGTTACGCTGTATCTTCTATTCAGCAGACGCCCTCAGGTCTTGCTTGGTCTTTGTACTAAAATGCAATTGGTGATCCTGTCTCAGGTGTATACATCTATGCATACTTTTCAGTCATGTGACCTGCACAGAGTCCGGGACGGCAAAAACACAGTTAAAACATACCGGTCAAACACCGGGAACTCCACAGGTTGGGATTTGTGAAAAAATTACAAGTTTGGGGACTTTCAATACACAGCTCCCACTACAGGATTTTATTTATTAAAAACTCCAAAATTCCTGCCAGAATTTAACTATGCTTTCTTGGCAGTTCTGAACAGACTAAGCGAATTGTTTACAACTGCCTGAATAAATCTAATAAAAAAAACCTAGCATGCAGCAGAAGAAAGCCTCACTTCCCAGTCTGGTTCAGTGTTCTTATAATGGGAAATCAGTGTGTACAAACTCCTTGTATACAAAGCATCAAGAACTCAGATTCAATTACCTTGGGCTTCTATTACTTATTTTAACTTTTGGCATGCTTATTATGTCAACTATTGCTCCAAAAAGAAGGTAATATGATTTCCTAGTGTCTCTCTCTAACACACATCGGTTTGGTACTTGTCCTTATTACTAAATTTTCATTTTCAGACTTTCACTGCCAAAATGATGGCAACTATATCAACTTGACTGTGAAGCATCTGTTCACAAAGATGCATTAGCTATCACAGATCCTGAGTTTTATTATGTGTTTGACATAAGACACATTGTCACACCACATGTGAGCAGCTGTCCCCGTCAGCTGGATCTGAGCATAATCTTGATACAAGCCGTGGGAGGGCCACCATATATCTTCATATATGATTGTGCATTTCAGCAATGCTAAGGATATTGGTTTTCATCATCATATTATGACTCAAAGAACTTCTGCATTTGAAGAGGTCGAATTTCATTATTTTCCAGGCTTTAAAATTCTATTTGTTTCACCAACAAATCAAGAGCTTCAGATTAAAACTGGACTTTAAAAGCGACAAGTCATTTCTGCAACAAGTGTCAAAATGTCAGCAAGTCTTGTATGTGAAGTCATTCTTCGAAGGGCCAGAGGGTGGAAATTGATGTCTCAAAAATAACCCTGAGCACTGCAAGCAGGCACATTTTGCCCCATTATATTTAATTGAATGACAGACAGCAAAAAAAGGGCTTTCACTCAGAGAGGAGCAGACAGCTGCTTCCACAGCGACAAAGACATTTATGAAAATGGATTGATTTATTCTTTGCAGGTCTTTTTATTCTTTTAAATGTTTACTACATATGGAATATTGATTTAGATGGAACGGGATGTGATAATGAGCCTCTGTGTTGCGCTTCGACTGTGCACATTTGCCCCTTCTCGATTGCTCTGTGCCGCGTGAGATCACCAAACTGCCACTAAGATAGATAGAAGCCCATCAAACATTGATGAATGCCACTCTCTGCCTCGTTCTCCACAGCTTTGCATCTCTGGTCTGGCACTGATTTTAATCTCTTGGCCTTGCAGAGGGGACTTAAACACAGAAATGTATCCCAATTAGAACAAACTGAGCTGCTGATTCATATAAAGTGTTATCCTTTTAAATCACCCCCCCCCCACACACACACAGACACACAGAGGAACATATTGCCTTATTATAATAACAGCACAGCTAGGGCTAACTCTCCGTACATATCCTAAGGGCAGAATATTTGCCACAGAAGCACTTTACAATTTTCCTCCTGTGAGTCAGTGAGGACAGGCAGAACTGATGTCAATCTCACACTGTCAGTTTCAAGCACATAATACACCGTGAGAATACATCTTTCATGTCCCCTGAATGTTTGTAATTCTGGGGAGCAGGAGAAGCAAGCATGAAATAGCATTTTGCCTCTGTGGAAATCAAAAACCAACCACAAGTTAATGTAAAAATAACTGAATAACCATGATGGTTCGCTTAACCCTGCCCCACTTAGCTACTGCTGCCACACCTGTCTAATCCCCGATCTCGCATGCAGAATGATAACGGGAACAGATTTGCCCATGAAACATTTATCAAAAATGGCTGGTTGATTTCAGGCCAGCAGCGGGGAGAATTATTCTTTTTGGCGGGCAGATTCATGATGATTTGCTCTCTAACTCGTTCACTTCCTATCTGCATAAGCAGTGTTAAGCAGTAAGCTGAGTATCACCAGTAAGTCAAGTGAGGCGGCGGTCTCTCGTTTAGTGATGGCCATGAGCTGGAGGGCCCTTCTCTGAGTCTCTCCTTAACTCACTAACTGTACTTGGTCACTCACCAGGTGACTCCTTCAGCGCTGGTGTCTCATTAAAGTCTTGTTCAGCAGGCGTATATGCTCAATCCCAATTAGTTTCCAGCTAATCCACTTACAGCACGTCACCACATGTGCCACTGGCTCACTGGCTCACTGGCCTTCGTTGGGGAGAAAAACAGCTTTTAAAGTCTGATGAGACAAAGAGACTAACTGCTTCTTGAAAGACATTCAAAGCTCTTCTTTGGATGCAGGCTGCCTTTTTTTGTTCTGTTCTCTGTCAAAGATGATCCCACACTGTTTCAATAATCTTAATGTTCAAGCTCTGGGGAGGCCAATCCACAACTGATTGTGTGCTTTTTCTATCCAGGTATGCTTTTACTCCATTGGCAGTGTGTTTGGAAACATTAATGAAGTTGTTGCCACACAGATACTTTCCAAATGGTTTTACATAGTGGATCAAAGTCTGACAGTACTGAGAGTACTCTATATTTATGATTTGATTAATTCTGATAAGATCCCCAACATCACACATGACAGACCCTCCACAGTGGGGAGGGTCTTTACAGATGGCTGTACAAACTCACTGTTGTACCTCTCTCTTGATTTAATCCGGACTTACTAATGACACTTTGGAACAAAAACGTTCAAATTTGGATTCATCACTCCACTGGACCTGTTGCTGCTGATTTTCAGTCCAGTTCTTGTGTAATTATGCATACCTCAGCCTTTTTTCCCGGTTTGCCTTGCTTAAGAATCATTTTTTGACAGCCAACTTTCCACTGAGACCATTTCTGATGAGGCTTGAACTGCCAGTTGATCAGGTCCAGTGTCAAATCTGTGCTCTACAGGATTCTTTATATTTCTTAATGACATGAGTTTCAGATACTGTTTGCCACAGATAGCTTTTTTAGGCCTGTCCCATTTCCTCAATGTTCTGGCTCTACGAGTCCACCCTTCCATTTCTGATGAGACTTCAGCTGAAGGGCTAGATGCCTCTCTCAGGTCCTGTGTCTGGTCTTTGTGGATTATTTTCTTGTTTCTTAAGGAAAACTTGGAGAACTGTTGCTCAAGGCTGGTTGAATTTAATTACACTAAAGTCTGACTCTTTGGAAGGAAAATGCAAATAAATGATAAGTGGATAAATACTTTTGCATTATATTATATATAGGACAAACACAGGCTACTCCAATGTACCCTAGGTAGGTGATAATTGTTTGCTAGC